>NC_084675.1:7868411-8168411 GCF_028389875.1 Rhea pennata | reverse complement strand
TTTTACTAAAGGTCTCAGAGTGAATTTAAAATGTTACTAACCCCAAGCATTCAAAAATAGGTAGGCCCCAGAAATCAGGATGTTTTAAATCAGGATATCCAGAAGAGCCATTCTGGACTTCTCATTACTTTCTTCTGGAGTTTATGTTCTGTCTTGAAAGCATGAGGAATATAAATGGCTCCTTTTCCTTTTCTATGTTTTTCACTGACAATTGACGCAGATCAAGCAAGGAAGTGAAGCTTAAAATTAATGAGCTATTACAAGACCAGTATGCAGATCAACAAGCGGATTTTTTTGAGTGCAGTCCTACATGTCTAGCTTGTAGAGTGGATGGCAGTATGTTAGTGCAGCCCATGCCCTGGTGAACACGTACAGTGGGAGAGGGAGGTAGAGAGAGAGAGAGAGAGAGAGAGAGAGAGAGAGAGAGAGAGAGAGAGATGCATGCAAGCACCTGGAGGAGCCCTGCTTTGACAGAGGTTCAGGGGTAGTGATTTTCCATTAAAATTTTTCTCTACACTACTGAGTTTTGAATGGAGTCATTGCATCACTGCTTTGGTTAATTCAGCTCTGTATGAAAGCGTTCTTTGAAAATGCCTCTTTTCCAGTGTACACATCCTCATACTTTGACAAAGAGAAAGGCAAAATAAGCCATGTTTCTGCTTTTTTAGCCTGTGAAGTCATAGACTTTGGCCTAAAATCACGTTTGCAACATTCAGCAGTAGTATATCTATTTGGTTAATAGGAGCAGAAGCATTGAAATTCCTAGAGCCAGGTTGTTACGGGCTCTGGACAAATCATTAAAAATAAACAGTGCCTGCTTGAAAGAACTTTTAATCCACATAGCCTAACAAGGAGCAGAGGAAGAAAGTTTTACAAATACTTGTTTTAACCTTTACTTTGTTATTTTCAATGTGAGGTTTAGGATAACTGCAGAGAGGCGAGAGCAGAAGTCGTAAATTTTGATATTTCACTCATCCATGTAGTGCGGTTTTGGAGAGAGCTAATGCTCCCTGGCTGGGTGGTTCAAATGAGATGCCTCAGAGTCACATTTCTCAAAAGGCCTGTGAAAGAAGTGTGGATCTCCATGGCCATGGATTTTTGTACACAAAGGGACTGGGCCCTTCACAGTCTGTGACACCATTTGTAATCTGGAGTTGGACTTGTACGCGTTTATTGAAACTTGGTAGGGGGTCTTCCGATACGGTTCCTCTTTGAGTGGTTTCCTATGTTTATTCTGCTTTTCTGTCCCTTTTGTCTACTTTCATGCTGGTCTATTTTTCAAGTGACTGTTCAGGCTTATTCAACTCTTTTTTGAACTCCTGTAGCAGTGGAATGATAAATTGTAAGACAAAGGTTGTTCCTCTCATTATTTTTATTGATTTCTGTTAGTTTATAGTAGAGTTTATTCATGGTAACAGTATTCTCAATTCTTTCAGTAGAAAGCTATCAAATACACCCTAATGAAATCTAGCTAATCTAATCTAGCTATTCTAGATAACATGATCCTAACAGTTCATCATTCAAGCTAACATTTTATTTTTAAGCATGAGTAATCCTGTAGGCTATCCATTCGAAGTACTCATGTTATCTGAGCTCAGAGTACTGGAGGTTGAATACCTTACAATTTGGCCGACATCTTAAGGAAGGAATTAAGGACAGAAGACTACAGGAGCCTTGCTCCAGAGAGGTCCACCACTGTCATACAGTTGTTAATTAGCGGAGAACTGCTGTGTTCCAAGCACTTTGTAACCTGGAATGAAATCAAGGGACTTCACTAAGACATTCATAGGGAGAAATCCTGGCCCCATTGAAGTCAATAGGAATTTTGCCATTGACTTAAGGGGGACAGGTTTTCAGATATAATCTCATACAAATGCCTGGAAGAAGATGGGAAGCAGGCATGAAGCAGGCAAGGGTACCAAGGCACCAGCTACAATGATCTTCTCTGTAACACGGCCTTCCAGCAAGATAACTACCAGTAGCGAAAGTCTAATGCAAAACATCTTTAAAAAATGCTTTCTGTGGTATTTTATCTGCACTGGTGTTTAAGTTACTATGCTGGTGAGAAAGGTAGCTTTGGTTCTGCTATTGCTGTAGTACTGATCCATGTCAATGTAGAATAGTGTAAAACTGGAACACCTGAGGATAAGTCTGAGTTGCAACTGGAGACTAATGGACTCTGCAGAGGGTCTTGTGTGTTTCATAATCTGTGCTGACATTTAGATTACGGAAAAAGAAATTTTGGCTAAATTGTCATTCATATTAAAACTGTAAATTATGCTTAGTTACTTGTACCTTTCTAAATTAGATGAGGTAAGGACAGGGTGATTCATGTAATTGGCAAAGTGGAGGAAAAATGGCTTCATATTTTCTGGAAATCTTTTCCAAGCCACATAGGCATTTTGGTGAAAACTGCTATCTCTGAAGGCAGATTTGTCAGAGCTGAAAAGCTGACATGACATTTCTGTCTATGGCTAAACTCTATGTGAAACAACAGATATATTTTCTATGATTCTGATAAGTATAGATGTTTATAATGTCTCATAATTGTTCCCAGGAGTTAGGGAAAGAAGGAATGGGAAGAGTGATGAAAGAAGGTGCCTGATGCTAGAGAATTAACTGAGAACTATATTCTTTAAGGTTTTCCATTTTACAGGCTTGTATTGACCTTTCTTCCTCTCAGTTCAAAACATTACAAAACATAATTAAACTATTCATTGATTTTGTGGGCTAACCACTGCTGCTTTTAGTGGCTAACCTCAATCTTCTCAAATGTTTCTCTTATTTAGTGATAGAAAGAGCTGCAAACAATTTAATCAGCAGCTCTAGGTCAACATACAGCAGTAGAGGATCTGACCTGAAATGGGTCAACATCCTTTGTCCCCCAGCCGCTGTATTTTGTACTTGGGAAGGTCCGCTGCCCTTGCAAAGAGGCGTTATCAGCCAGGGTGCCTTACGAGCATGCTCTGCTCCTGAGGTCTGCACTGCCATGAGGTATCGAGCGTGTTGGCCTTATACCACTGTGGAACCACCTTCTTTCTCTTTTTTTCCTTTCTTTTTTGTCACAACTACAACTGGTGATAAATGACAAAAAATTCTTGTTTCCCTTTGAGTCAGTTTTAAATGCTTAAGTTTAAGGCATTTCATAGAGCTTAGCAATCAACCTTATTTTAAAGACACACTTCAGTTCCAGCATGCCCCTCCCTGCTAACAGATAGTCCAACCGCTCAGCACTGCCTGTATTAGAATCTGTGTGCCTTTTACAGTCACTTGTTTACTGCAAAATAAATGCAAATAGGAGAAACAGGGTATCTGTTTCTGTTTCCTTTCTATAAGAGCTTTTGATGGCTTGGACGTGCCTTGTCTTTGCACTTGTGGTCCAAATTGTCAGTCAAGCTACATTTCCTGTACTAAAAGGAAATTATATTGTCTTGTATGACAGTAGAAATTGCAGTCTCAAACTCAAAGACAGGATGTTATACAGGATGTAAGACTCAGATATAGTTCTACTCAGAATTTTGTAAGAATATTGATATTGCTATTTTCACTAAACTTTCAGTTTAATCAGTGAATTTTTCCATCTCCTATCCAGAAAAATATCCAGCTTCACCTATAACTTACTAGCTTTTTCACTTAGCTTCTGATGTGCTCATTTTTCATGGTTCAAAAACCCCGTACTACCGCCTGCAAACTCGAAGTGTTATCCCATTATCTCTGGGGATCAGTATGTAATTTTACCTCCAAAAATACTTTTAAAAGGCCTGGTTTTCCCATGGTCACTCATGTGCATGCTCTTAATTGTAATTATGACTTATTTTAACAAGTTGGTCAATATTAATTCCATATTGCTATGAAATATCTTTCCCAGCTAATTTAGAGAATTGGAGCACTTTAACTATTTAGGTGAACTGTTTAAGGAGCTGGCACACAGCTGCAGTACTATGAAATTACATATTTTGAAGTTTATACTGTTAGTACACATTTCTGGAGACAGCTTGGAATAGCCAAGCAAAAAAAAAGGACAGGCTCTCTAACTCGGTCAGTAAGGGTTCTTCAGATATCACGTTCATGCACACTGATTTCTCTTCTGATTCTTAGCAATTTGTTCTTTACTTAAATTAATAAAAAAAGCTGTAAAATTCTCTTTTGAATCTGCCTGAAACTTGGCGTGCCTGGAGTTAGGGGCCTGAACTGGGCCAGAATTTCAGATTTTGCAGCTGTAGATGTCATGGCTGGACCTAGGTCTTAAATACGGCAAGACCTATGTATTGTTAGATTTGAAGATCTGGTTTACCTTCAGCCTCCCCTTAATCAAGTCATGCTTTTGGATACTAGTTGTTCTCATATTTAATTATATTTCTGGCAGTTTGCAGGAGAGAGGCACTTTTTTCACTCAGTAGAGAAAAGTAAAAACAATCTCGAGTGCTTATGCAGGTAGGGAGAGGTAGTTGCAACCGAGAGATGTGCAACTGCCATTTCATTCCCCCCTTTTTTTTGGGGGGGGGGGGGCTCCTTGTAGCAGACTGGCGTGCCTTTTGATTGCCTCTTCTGAGACCTTCCCTCCTCTCAAGGCATTACTCAAGGGCATCATCCCACTCATCTTCATCATCATTGCAAAACATAATTATCTCAAGCATGAAGTTAGGCTGTGTTGTCTAACTGTCCGTTTCAGTGTACTGCAGAGCACACATGCCAGCACCTGCTTTCCCTGGAGCTGGTGAGATGATTGCTTTATCCACAGAAAATATGCTTTGATTAAATTCCCAGGCACCCTACAAGTCATAGCTACAAGCATCTCAGCTAGCCGGAGCAGGAAAACCTTTTACAAGCCTGTAGACTAAATGATCTTAACTTACTTTTTTTTTTTTTTTTTTTTTAATGTATGATTACTCAGCTGTTTGTGTCTGTGTGTATTTTTTATTATTTGATTTATTCTGTTCATCTTCTGCTTATATTGGCATGACAAAGATACCTTTTTTTATTGTTAAAGCCTTTAGAAAGAAGCAATGTTTCATGAAGACTTTGTTAGGATAGATTTCTCAGGTTTCATTTTCCTTATGAGAAGACTTTTTTGTGCTGGCAGATCTAAGGAAGGAGGAGACAGAGGCAGGAAAGCGATATAAATACTGAAGAAATTGATAGCTAGCTGCAGAAAAAGAAATAGGTTTGGGAATGGAAGAGAGAAGCCATATTCCAGCCAAATTCTAATATTGCTCTATAAAGCAGAAAACCTAAACCTATCCTCTCGTTGGTTTTAGGTTTGTGGCTTGTAAAGACTGAATGTACTACATTGTTTTCTCCTTCCCATTTGTGACAAACTGAGGCTAATGTAATCCCTTTGGTACGTTTAAGTGGTTCAGCCCTGCCTCTGGGGGAAGGCTGCAGATGTGCAGGTGGTCCCTCTCCTGGCCATAGAAAGCCCTCCGGCGCGTTGTAAGCAGGCAGGACCGCAGCGCCCTGGCCTCTGCCGCCTTGCCAGGAGCACCAGGACATACACCGTAGCCCATGAGAAGCGAGAGGATGATCTGCTACGGCCCAGGCTGGCCACGAAGCGGGACACAGAAGTAGCTCACTGCTGCACAGCCTTCAGGCACGTCAGGACCTCCTGCGGGTGATCAGACCGTTCTTTGCTCGGTGGCATTTGACATCTTTCATCCAGTCCACTCTGAGGTTTTTACATTTCCATATCTTTCTTCTTTTCTGCCCCCTTTGCTCTATGCCCCATTTTTTATGAGAGCAAATTTCTCCCCTCCCTCTCGTGTTCTTTTCTTTCATCTCATTTTTACATGATTTGCTTCTTATATTTTCTTTACAGTACCTGCGGCAGCTGCTTTGCAGGTCCCCCGCTGTGCAAATCGCCCTTTACAGAAGAACATCTTCCTGTCAGTGACTGACAAGAGGTGCCAGGAGCAGGCTAGGAGACTTTTAAAACCCACGAGTTGGCAGATCAGCAGGTACCTGTGTGCAGTCTGGATCCGCCCCTAGCATTAGTTCCTATCTTGTATCAAAGGGTTCGTAGGATGATGTGGCCCACAGGCAGAGTTTCAGGTTAAAAGGAGCTCTCTCATGGCATTTGGCTGCATCTATCAACTCGATTTTTTGTTTTAAATATAATGACACTAGCAGTTTGTTCTTGGGGAGGTTTTTGATTTGTTTTTGTTTTTGTTTCTACATGAACTGTGTTTACAACAGCCTAAACAAGGAGAAAATACTCTTAGTACTAAACAGCGCCTGTTTTTCTTCTCCAAGGAAATAAAGATACCTTTCATATTTTCTAAGGTTGAAAATGCTGAAGAGGAAGAGGAAGGGACCTGCTGTAAATACCAATTCCTCTAGGAAAAGGTGAGGGATTGTAGGTAAGTTTAGGAATGGTACAGACAGTATCCTTGATGTACAGGAGAAGGCAAAAGATCTGGGGGAGTTAGTAAAGCTGAGTTAGTTCCTAAACCATCTTAGAGAGGTTTTAAAATCAGTCCTAAGTGAAAGCGCTTTCAAGAAGGTGTAGCTTTCAGCTAAACCACTGTTTGAATCAGAGGCAGAAAGAATTCAGCCTGCATAAAGGACACAGGATTTGGTCCACTGCGATCACTTGATCTGAGGGGCTTAAAGCTTTGCATGCTTAATACTTGCAAACCAGCTGTAAAATGCAGGAAATACAAGTAGCCATGGTCTGATGTCTCCCCATCTGTTCTCAATATTTAATAATTTGCTCTCTTCTGTGAGCACATTAAATTTATTTATAAATTTAAAAAGTATGTTTTATTTAATATAATGAGCTTAAAGCCATAATGGTCTCTCTGCTCCAAATTGCTCAAAATACCTTCCTTTACCAGATGCAGGGCATTAATATTTCTGGAGGAGTTTGTGTTTAAGCATAAATGGACAAGTTGCAACTTCTAGGCCAAACGTTTGCCTTGTTGTTCTGCAGGTGTTTCTCTTCTCTAGAGCTTCTGTGCAATAAGGTAGTATATTGTGATGGACTTAAATCCTTTTTGGTCATGTTCTAAGGGTGATGGAGAGCGGGAAATAAATCCTAGCTCTTACAGCTGAGACTAATGTTCTACGAACCAGAGAAAAGCTTCCCTCTGGAAACCTTGCTGAGTATCATTCTCACCCTGTTGGAACCGGTAAGAACTCTGCTGTTGATCTGAAAAGTGCTAAATACAACAAAAAGAGACCTCAGTTAGGGTCAGCATAATTTAAATAAAATGTAGGGAATGTTTATTTTCAAATATCAGATTATAAATGCTGTAGATGTGAAAGAGGTATTGGATATTTTGGAGCCAATTTACCACAAAAGTGGCAGATTACAGTCTCCCCAGTATTAGGGTGATAGTACCATGTGTCAGCTAATGCTCTCTCCTCGTGCATCCTGTGTGAGTCAAGGGTATTTCTAGCTGCAGGCTGAATGCCTAGCGTGCCACCTGAAGAAGAAAAGAAAATGTTGACCTAAATATCTGTCTGGCTCCTATACTTTGTAGCTCTGGTATCTATGCCACAGTCTTTTTTTTTTTTTTTTTAATTTATAGGATGTTACACACTGAAATTTAAAAATTTGAAATGAAGAACTATCACAGGCTGCTTCTTGCATCTGCTTATACATATATACTAGTCCAGTGAAGTGAATATGCCTATTTACATAAAGATTGAATCTGGTCAAGATTTTCCTTTTTTTTTTTTTTTTTTTTTTTTTTTACATAAAGATACAATTCAGCAAGGGCAAGCGAGTTTTTAATATGATAATACTTTGTACAATTATATCATTTTAATGCACTGATTGACTCACCATACTTTTGTCTCCCAGACCTCTGAAGATATAAACAGGAGCTGGTAAGATGAATACATATAGACAGTATAAGTAAAGGAATCCCTGCTGGGTTTTGTTTCAGATTCAATTGACTTCTTTCACAACAGAAAGAAGTTTTTTGTTTATAAACCTGGGAGACCTGTAGTGGTTATAAATTATCCTCATTTTTACTCTTACCAAGATTCTTAATTTTTCTAGGAAGCGATAAGGTTTCCACATAAACTGAAAATTAGAGCTGGAACTCTTCCATGCCCTCAAAGAATTCTAAACTTCTTAGTGAGTTTGGGAAGCTAGTAAAATAGATACTGTAGTATTTCTTCATATAAATATTTAAAAATGAGTGAAACTTAAGTGAAACTAAGGTGTTGAAGATACTAAAAGCAGTATGGGTCTTCCAACTTGAACCATGTTGTTAAAAAATGATGACCCAATAAGCTGTAGTATCCCCAAGCTATATCCTTAGGATCTCCAAACTGTACTGCAATGTGGCGTGTTAAGCCCTCAAGTACTTGTCTGTGTAAAGATGCTAGGGAACATTAGTTTACAACTTCAGTTCCTTCAGATGAATTTTCCTGAGGTTTCCTGTTTAGGAAAACCTAAATTTATTACAAGAGGTCTGGCTAATAGCTCTGAAATGGAACTTATCACAAAAATAAGCATTTCTGTGACATTCCTATTACAAGCCCTCACCGCTAGTATTTTTACTTAAATTCCCTGTCTCTATATCCCAGAAATAGCACAGGAAAATCCCTCATCTTATACGCATACTGAAAAGCCTACTAAGTGAAAGAAATAACATAATAAATGATCAAATATAAAATGGTACCTTGACTTAGATGTTTCCCAGAAGTGAGACCTCAAAAATAAAATCAACTGATTTCGATAGAAATGCACTTATACATGTCACTGCAGCAATTTCTTAACGTGTTTCTCTCAGTGTAATATAGTTTCTGGAATAGAGTTTTGGAATGGTTTCCATAGAAATTACTGAAGGAAGGAGCTGTTACCTGAATAAAGAGTAACAAAAATGCACTAGGCAGGTGGTACAGAGATCTGGTATCTCTTTTCCGCCACAGATCTAAAATGCAGCCGCTAGGCTGACTTCAGATTGCCTATGTGAGGATAACAAAAAGAGCTTTTTGAAAACTCCCGTCTCTTCTTATAAACTTTGAGCAATTTGTGAGCAAAATTCTGAGATTTTTTTGCTTTCTTATAACAAAGGAAAGTCAATGTTATTACTAGAATTGTCTAAAATCTTTTGATATGGAGTTAAATAGACTTATTACTTGTAAATTTTACTTTCAAGAAGAAAATTCTTGCAGTTTGTGAGGAAGTGGGAAGGAATTTTCCAGTCAATCTGGAACAAAATTAAAATGCAAAGAGTAATAGTTTTCTTGCTGAAAAAAATAGGAAAAAGGAGAAAGTTTTACATTTCTGATTGACAGTGCAGCTTTGGAAGACTGTTTCCAATTCCACCTTAGCAAGCTACAGTAACTGCAACTTGTGCATCTTCAGTTAGCCTTCTCATTTGTTTTCTCTTTTTTTCTACTTTTTTCTTTTGGTTGTTTCTACAACTACCTTTCTATTTTCCTTTTATTTATTTTTTTTTTTTAATTTTTGAGCACTTTATTTGTTAAAGTTTAATTCTATGACAACATTTCATTATAAGAATAATCCTTTCCTTAAATCCTTTCCTTCCTTCCTCTCTTCCTCCTCCTCCACAATTTTAAACTTCTCTAGATTTGTTTGACTACATTTCTTTACTCTTTTTTCTTTTCATTATCCTTTTCTTTCATTTCTTCTTCCATCTGTTTTTCACATTACCTCCCATTTTTAAATTCTACTGCATTCCAGTTTCTCATATGCTTTTCTGTCCCAGTGGAAGGCTGCTAGTCAAGGTGGCCAGGAGAAGAGTTGTTCTTCTGGCAGATTCAAGGGAAACTGCTCGTGGGGGAAGAGAGTGCTGATAGATGGCAGTGGGAATATCAGTTCAGCCGGCACAGAACAAAGCAGCTATTTCAGCATCTTCTATTAGATATTGAGGGTTGGGTTCTCCCTTTTTGTAGCAAGTTTTTGAGATTGTATATTTTCAAGTACTGGAGAACTGTGGCGATGTGGAGGGGCTGGAAGTCAGGGGGCTAACACAAGGTCACCTTGCGAGCGGTAGAAGCACATAGTTGTCTCTCTGAGTGCTTGACAGGCTTAGCATGCTTAGCAAGTCAGTTTGGTAACTTGGTCTCCCTTCATTCTCTGCAGAACAATATTCCTGCTTTTGCCATTTCCTTTCTTCATTTAGAGATTCTCTTTCCTCTCTGATGCATCTCTGGCATTTTGCTCTATATGTATGGAAATTATACATACATTTTCATCAAACAGCATCAGGGCTCGTTTGATATGCCCTGGAAAATTTTGCTAGATAAAATAAAGAAAAATATCAAGTGAAAACTTGAATCTTCTTGAGATGGCCCTAGAACAGAATCAGTATGTTTTCCCACAATGATAAAGATGGAAGAAGAACCTGTTTTTCAACAGCTTAGAGCTTCTATTTTCGATCTTTTGAGGTGAAAAACCTTTAAGTCCTCATTCACTCTAGTACAGGTGTACTTTTTGAATCTCTGAGAAATCATTCTGTTTTCCCCTGAGAAATTATTCCTGTAGCAGGATTGGTTAGTTTAATCAGCTTTTCTTGATAAAACCCTTTTACAAGTGTTGAACTCTTCTGGCAAGTCCCTGCTAAATGCCCTCAACCATTCTTAACTTTGAGATTTGTAAAGATTGGCCAAAAATGTGCTCTATTGTTCTGAAAAACCATCCTGTTTCTTTAGTAAAATGCATGAAATGGCCAGCTCAGGTGAGAAAACATAAAAGATCTGTTGTTTTGAATCCAAGGGCCACTGTTTCTCCACAGGTATTTTGCACTAGGGAAAGCCGTAAGAGCAGCGTTTGTGAGCTGTAAATAAGGAGCAGAGAACTGTGTCACAAACTGTATCTTCCCTGACCACTGATTCTTCCAGTGAATACGATCACGATGGAAATGTAGGCTCAAACATCAGTTTAGTCCCATGGTAAAATGTACATGTACTCTCTGACTCGCTTTCTCATGAGATAACAGTTCCACAATCAAAAACAAAGCCAAAAGCCAGTCTATTGTTATTTGGCAGTTTACCTTGTGCTTCATTTATTACAAATAGTACTGTTTTACAAGAGGAACATAGGCCTGCGAATATGTGCTACTGTGGCTTTGGAGGCATGGACCAAAGCCAGGGCTGGTGCTAATTGGTGGTTCAGCCCGGTGAAGCTAATGGCAGTGGAAGCTGCCCCGGGGTGTCTGCCTGCTTATGGAGCTCCTCTCTCCCGCAGGCTGCTTCCCTGGCTTAATCCCTCCCCTCGCCAGCCTAGAAACTCATTTCTCTTTCTTATTTAAGATTCCGTAGACCCTTCATATTTAATATTAGTATAAAGGGGAAACAGAGCCCCGGGAGAAAGATCAGAGCTCTGTTCTGTTGAGGCATCACAGTCGATCTTCCCTTAATGAAGAGGAACAGCAGGATGGATAAAAATCAATGGCGAAAAAAGTAAATTGGGTTTTTAATTTAAGTTTAAAAGACCTTTCTTGAATAAAACCATTTAAAATTAAGTTTTAAGCCTATATTAAGTCCAATTTATTCTATGTATTAAATCATTCAAAGTTTAAAGAAAGAAAGAAATCCAGAACCATGTTTTGCTATCAAAGTTTTCAAGTCAGGCCAGTGAGCCACTACTCTTGTTAGCAGTGCAGAGAAAATAGTTCTGTAAATTCCATTTATTCTCTTAATTTCACTCACTACTCTTGTTAGCAGTGCAGAGAAAATAGTTCTGTAAATTCCATTTATTCTCTTAATTTCACTCAGTGACTACAATAGATAGAAAAATCTTGAGATATTTTTGTTTTTATTATGTATTCTTCAGTTATCTTCCCAAAGAGAGAGTAATATTAAAACTTTTGCTTTGTATTTAAATATATCCATTATACCGTATCGGGCACTCAGAGACCTGAGTCTCTGACAAAGCAGAACGCCTCTTTTCCTCTACCACCTATGATTAAAAATGAGATTTAAGATGAAGCTTACTAGTTTTAAACTCTTGAATGACATGATAGTTAGAAACAACCACCGCAATTCCCTTTGAAAGGCCTTTCTTGATGAAAGCAACTAGTTTTAGGTGCAAAATGTATTTTGATAACTTCATATGTGAGGGGAACCTCACAGAAATTTGTATTCTATGTTATAAATATTGATATGCATTTTTGCAGATTATTACACTCTGTATTTGCTGTAATAAATGTGTATAGTTTTGCAGATACAATAAAATAGCTATGCTTACCATAAATCAGCATGTTTTAAAAGTTACTTACGTGAGATAATCAGTCTCTCTTTAGGAAAACAACAGAAAAGCATTAATGTAAAACAAGAAAGAAGGAAATCACAGTTTTCTACTTTTTCTGTTAACTCTTTTCCTGTTCGCTCTAAACAGCAGAAAAAGGTGTTTAGAAAGGTGGAAAATCTCCATTTTCTATGAACTCAAACTAATAAGAAAACTCTGCCAGGCTGGTCGTCTTTTGAGCCTTCAAAGACGTGGCTAAAAACCCGCGGGGCCAATGCAGCATGGTTGAACACCGGACTGACCAAGCCCGTGTCGTAGCACGGGTTAGTCACAGCAAACGCCGTACCGCTGTGCCCTTTTGGCATGTCCAGTCCTCGTCCTGAAAAAGAAGAGCATGTTGTCGTGAGGGAGGATGGTGGGTGTGTGGTGGTGGCTGGAGGAAATGAGCCTGGTGTACGATTTACATGCACCTTTATTTTTGTTGTTTAATTCAAAGAACTGAAACTGCCTGCCCTACCTCAGCGAGGTATTTGCCTAATATGCATTTGATCACTATTTGGGTTAGAGAAAACATAAGCAAGCAGCCCCTGATGATGAGATACCAGTCAGAAAACCTGCAGAAGCAAACTAGAAACAGCAACTGGAAAGAGGAATTCACTCAGAAACTTGGGCAGCTCTTCATAGCAGAAATGATAATCTTTTCACTCATTTCGGACCGGTCTCAAGACAGCCACATGTCTCTTCTTTTGATCCATGGGGTTTATTCTAGCCATGTGCAGTGCGAGTAACTGGCACCACATCCCTGAGCTTAGGGCCTGAGGAGGTGCTGGCTGCCTTCAGCCCCGCTGCAAGGAGGGCCGTAGCGCTACCGGGCAAAATTAACTTTGAAGGTGAAGAGGGTTTTGTTCTGAGAAGGTGAAGTGGTGTTATTCAGCACTCAGGGGTAAAGGCCTAATCTGGATTTGGATTCTGATCTCAGCACGGCTGTTTCATAGGGAAAAAAAGAAAAAAACTTGTTACCTTTTCAGCACCTGTAATGCGGCAGAAAAAGAAAGCAAATGGTATTACACAAAGCAATGAAACTCCACATTTTCATACGCAGTTTGACTGTGCAGCTGTTTCTCGATTTACCCCAGCACAGGTTCTTGATGGGAATAATATTTCTACTTACTCATCGTTATTCTGTTTTGTTTCTTTTGTAAAAGCTTTCTTTCCTTCCTCCTCCACTCCCATCCCCCTGTTGTCTTTGTGCCTAGTATTTTTCCACACTTTATTTCCTAAAAGACTAGCAGGTTTGACGATGCATTGTGATTTCTTTTCTACAGGGCTTTATGAAGGAAGCTGGAGGCAGTTCTCATTAGTCTCACTGACATCTTTTATCACTTATCAGAGGAACAAGCAAACGGAGAGCAATTCCTTTGATCATGGCAAAAGTAGAAAGAGTATTAAAAATCCTATGAAGATTCACTAAGTAGAAAGTGGAAAAGACAGTCTGTGGCATGTTTCAAAGAAGTAACATGATTTAAAGTTGCCAGATTTGCTTGTATATATTAAAGAATTGTTAATGATGCTACATTTTACATGCATCCTTTTTTTTTAAAAAAAAAAAAAAAAAAAAAAAAACGGGCAAAGCAGTTCTTAGGTAGAATGAATGGACTAGATCAATTGGAAAATATCTCTAAAAGGTGAGCTGTGTCAGAGAGGAATTCTGTGATTCAATGAAAATTGTTGGAAATAAAAATAAGGTTGAAATGGTCGCACAATGGATTGAAAAAAATGTTCTCATGGGAGAATGCTGAAAAATCTTAAGAATTCTTTTCCTTTTGGAGGCATTCTGTGGTGAATCAATATATGTTTGTGAAGATGGCGTACGTGAACTGCAAGGCTTGCAATTATTCATGTATACCCAACTGCCTAACTCTGACCTCAATGTGCTGTTTCTTCTTCATTCTGCGGGAAAATAAGATTTGTCTCAGTGGTTCTGAGCATTGATTCACGTAGCATGCTGCCCTCATCACGTGCCTTGCATTATTAACAATGAGGTAGTGAAAAAGTGAATAAATACACCCTCCTACCCACAGCTTTCAAGCATTCTGTAGTCTACAGCTTAGTCATCCACTACTTACAAATCAGTTCTTGATTTCTGCAGGTCAGAGCTCATATCTCAAAGCATCAGATTTGCATTGCCCTTGAATGCCCTTTCCTTAACCTGTGTAAGTATGGAGGCCATAATTATTTAGCCATTCTCTGCCAGAGAAGACTCTGTACTAGCCTTGTCCCTGCAGTATTTTTTACTACCATAGCTAATTTTTAACTGTGTTGAACTTGATTTGGATATGATGCAATATAGTATATTTCTATAGCACCTTTTATGCAAGCATCCCCAGAGTAGTTTCTGATCAAGGCAAAATTACCTCTGAACTACATACAAATTCCTAAAAGATTCATTTGAAAAACTGGTAAATAGGAGGTAGAAACATTTGCTTACAGTTCAAACTTACAACAGGCAGGAGGCCAAGTTCCACTTTGTTACACCAGAGTAACAGAGAGGAGAAAGTGGATCAAGGTATTTCATTTTAACAGACTTGGAGTACGGATGATTCTATGTGATGGATGCCACCACTCCAACAATACTGACCACAATGAACAGCATGAATACAGTAAATGGCCTGGAGGTGAAGTAATATATAGATGGGTTATCAGATCTCCCTGTATGTGCATGTTGTTCTAACATGCTGTTTCTGATAAGCAAGCGGGAAAGCCACACAATCTGTTCTGGTACATGGCCTTGATCATGCACTAGAAAGAAAGACAGTGGAGGGATAAATAGAGAGCTTTGAGGGACCTGAATCATGGATCCGAAGTGATACAAATCTCATTTTGCCAGAGAAAGAGGCCTAGAGATAAAAACTAACTCCAGCTGGTTTCTCAGGAATACAAAAAAGAAGATTGTTCCCAGAAGCTGTCAGGAGGGACAGGATGACACAGGGAGAGACTCTGAGCAGGGAGGCTAAAAGAGCTAGATCTTTCCTCAGATTTAAGATTGTTATGAAAAACAGACTAGCATATAACCTCTTTCATTGTTGTAAGACTTTCTTTTAAGCCTTTTGTTCTATATAAATAAAACCTTTCTTTAGGGAAGCAGTTTTGATCACCATCATTGCTCCCTCGTGGAAGAGAACTGTAGGGCCTGAGGCTGTATCAACCCAGCTGAAGAAATCAGAGCAGATTGCAGCATGAGCCGCCAGGTGATGGTTGGAGGTCTGAATTAGCTACATAGCCGAGGACCCCAGCAGGGAACAGAATGTAGCTCGCTGCTCTTACTAGCAGTCATGCACATTTGTAGAGCCCTGCCTGTACCAAAGACAGTAGTCAGGCTGGCAGAGGTCCATCTCCATTGCTTGTGAGCAGTGAAACAAAGCTCATCAGTATATTAGGATCATGCCTTGGATCATGGCAACTATGTCACCAGGGCAGATGCTTGAGGGTTGTCTGGAACAGGTAGGAAAGCCTTAAGTGGGAGTAAACAAAAGGAACAGAAGTTTTAAATCCATGCGATTAGGAAAGACAGTATTTGAAACCTGGCATTTGTTATAAAAAAGAAAAAAATATCCTTAGAGAAAAGTCAGATTTTTAAATAAAACTATACAAGAAGACAGAAGTGCTTGTAACCACTATTATTTGATTATGCAATTAAGATGCATTTTTTGTGATTCCATGAGAAATGCTAAATGCCTTCTAACACTTAATGGCCTCAGGGTGTAGCTGAAAATATGGGTACCCCAGCTGTATTGCAGTATGGCAGGAAGGACCGTAAGTTAGTGAGTATGCCTGAAAACCTGATCTCAGGCTGAGGTATTTGGATCTCTAAGGCTAAGGTGCATTCATTAAATTAAGAATTTTACCAAAATAGGAAGACAAAATGTGGAGGCTGTGTACATTTGGGCTACAATGCTCAGTGAAAAATTCCCAACTCACAGAGTCCCTGTCTGGGTGCAAGAAAAGACCAATGCAAGACGTCAATACAAAGTCCAGGGCACCTCTGGAGAACGTCCTGCTGCCAGTGACACTTCATGCTGTGGCAAATCCACCTAACGTTCATTTCCAAACGTAGTAAGAGTGAGGTGAGAGATGGTCTCTCACGTATTTTGTTTCCGATTTAGAGGCCTTTCCATAGCTACTAAATCCAGCCACAGGAGCTATAATCTGTTTTACTGCAAATATAATTGCAGTGTCCGAGGCGGAGGGAATGGGACAGGAGGAAGCAAAGAAGAAGCAGCAGAGCAAAGGTATGTGGAGCCACATGGTGAGAGAGAGAGATGCAAACCAGTAACTATAAACACATTCAGCAGAAAGATGTCTGCCTGAATTGACATACAAATAAGTTGCCCAACTGTACCATATGCTTCCTCTGATGGCTGTGATTAGTTACATAATTGTTCTCAGCCTCAGCATTCCTTCTTTTGTTTGTTTATTGTCCTTACTTCTCCCTCCTCTTCTCTATTGTTAGACTCAATGGCGTGCTGCAGAGTGGCAGAAATGCGCAAAACATGTTGGGATCAGATGCATGCTATCTTGAGGCTCTGCCTCTTAACTTAGGTATCAAAGGGTTTGGGGAGAGCGACAGGGGACACAGGGTATTGCAGAGTGCACTGTTTTCCCCAAGTGGAATGAATTTCTTTCCTACACAAGAGATTTATTTGGCAAATGAGGTCAGTTTTCACTAAGCTGCCTCACAGCAGGGCAAATCATAATTTTAAATACATTTAAAATGTAAGTACATTTTAAATACGTTCTGGTGATACAGTACAAATCAAGCCTCTTACAGTTGCTCTGAGGATGAACATGGAACATGTTGAAGAACAAGTTAGCTGGGTTCACTGCTGCTTGTGAAGACTACATAATTTATGCTTTTGTGTGTGCTTACTTACAAGCAAGTGTCCTCACTGCTATCTCCTCTCTCCTTAGGATAAGCAAAATATAAGTACAAAACCCAAACCCCTATTCTTCCTTTCAGTCTCTGGATTTTTGTTTTGTTCCTTAAAACGCAACCCTTTGTTCTCCAGAGGAGATGAAACGGCCGGAAATTTATGTCCTTCCTTTCCCAAAGGTTTCTAACACGAGCCCTAAAAAGGCAGCCATCTGCTATGCGATTGAGTTCCTCCTTCCTTGCCCAGGCATTTGTTTACTTCTTCCCAGATTTCTTTTCTCTCTTCATGGTTCCCAAATGACGAACTTTTCTTCCTGGCTGTGCCCTCTTTGAGTCTCCTCTGTAGATCATCACAACTGAGTTTCGTAGCAGACTTTATAATCTCAGGGGCACCAGAGCCCTCTGCCAAGGTTTATGCAGATTTAAAGCCTGGATTAATCTGGCCTAGCATTTATAAAATGTTCTAAACATACGAAGCACTATAAAAGCACTGTATATTATTACTGAATTCACAGAAGTCCCCCCACCCCGGCCAACTCAGCACACACTAAGCTCCTGTTCCTGGAGGTGAGGTGCAGTGACAGTAACAACCAAATCCATGTCTCGTCTTCTGAGATTGTATCTCTCCCTCTCTCCTTCTTTCTTTCCTTCTGTCTGCCTGTCTGTCTCTTTTTCTCTTCCTTTCAGGATTTCTGGAAGAAACTGAATAGGAAGGAGACCCCCTTCAAAGCCTTCACCTCCCCAGAGTATGCTTTTAAAGAGTTTGGCATAGTCCTCCTGCTTTTTGCTGCTGCTGGCCTGCCCAGTTCCCTCAAGCTGTTTCCTAAGCACTTTTGAAAGCTGGCAGCCTCTTCAGAAACCTTTTGAAAAAAAAATCTTGATGCAAGGGGAGGCTGCTTTCAAACTCTTGTGCGCAGCTGGCACGCAGCGTGGGGAGAAGGCAGCCCCCCAACCCGGCCCGGTCCAGCCGCTTGATAAAAATCACTAGCACAACTTGTGGAAACTCAGGCCCATGCTAGCCAAATCTACCTTGTTTTTCAGTGGCTGAGCACAAAAGCATTTCTATGTTTTTTTACTTAAAGTACAGACAAAAGATGTGACTAGTGATTCAGTCTGAATTTAGTCATCGTGCCTTCCCTTTCAGGGTTATCAGCAACGAAACAAAGCTCAAATCATTTGTGTGTTTGTGTGTGGTGTTTGGAGTGTATTTTTGTTTTTATATAATTAATGGAGCTTTAAAATATTTTAAAATAGTCAGTCTCAAAACTTGCTCAGCCCTCATTTTCACACTTGGGAGCGCAGCTCTCTAAAATGGAGTCAATAAACTTTCCCCAGCTGCTCAGAACGCATTATGGGTTCAGTTATTTTTCCTTCCCTCCTCCCATTATTTGATAGTTCTTTTAAGAGTTGCAAGTTTTACTTGGTTTCTTTTGATCAGAAGGAAAAGGTACTGTAGGAACTGAGACACTGCACTGGCTCTGGCTTTGAACTCACCAGGTCTTAAAAGCCTGCAAGAACATTTTCTCTTTCAGCTTTCTAGCCAGCTCATATAGCTGCCTGATAAAGCGGTAGTTAAATTATCCTGAAGGACAACTAGAAAGCTAGGTGCTACAGTTTGAAACTCGCAAAGAAATTGCTAAAGAAATTAATATATATTTATATTAAACATATTAAAATTTAAATGTTAGACTTTAAAGTAGTTTTTTTTAATTTCAAATACTTTAATCCTTTTTGTTGTTAAAAAAAAAGTTTATTTTCCATTCATTTCAGCTTGCTGGGCCTCTGAGTTCCTGCAAATGCTGCAGCTCCATCTAGTGGTCCTGTAGCTATTTGTCACAGTGAAGGCAAATATTTTAAGAAATGCTAGTAATTAAGAAAAGTGGTAGGAGTTAAAACTCTGTATTTTCAGGAAAATTCTTCAGGATCTCCTTTCAGATATCACTGTTAAAGTCTACCTGCATATTGGATGTAATGAAACAGTATTCAAACGATATTACTTTAGAGAAATTACTATACAAATGTCCAGCCAGTCTGTTTCTCTTTGGTATTTTCCTTGCCTACATAGTCATAGACTTATAGATGTATTCCTACTTCTAATAAAATGAGGTAGTAGGTTTAAGTACTGTGTATATATATCTAGCTGTGTAGCCCTTATAATAGTAGCTTTCATCTAAATCTCTTAAAGCACTTGGCAAACATATATTAAGCATCAAAACATCCAAATCTGTCTGCTCCATCCATCCATCTGTCCACCTATCCATCCATCATGTACCGAGATTGTGCGCATGTTTATACACACAGTAGACCTCATTCTGCTCTCATTTTCGTTTAGACCTAATTTATTTTAGTGTAGTTACTCTCAGCTCTCCCCGGTCTGACATGAAAATTAGTGTCTTGTGTATCTGTATATACAGCAAATATATACTCACAAAGTGTGATGAACATATGTTGTAATGTGATCTTAATGTAAACAGGTTGGTTCTTTGGGGTTCTCACCTCATCCAGATGGGAGTTGACAGTCGGTATTTTACACCATTACAACTGTGTTTAGTTTTTCAACACATCTTGCCCCTGCCTTTGATCTAATCAGAAAATAAACATTCTTGTCTTGATTTGCTCAGCTGCTGTCTGAGCCACAAAACCTTTCTAGATTTCAACTTATGTCCTGAACTGGACTCCCATGCTGCTTGTACAAATCTGTTGAATTCAATAAATATATTTAGCCTTATTAAGATGCAGGAAAGCAAATATTATCCTCCAGTGATGCAGCAGATAACAAGAGTTAATAACAAGGATGTGATAAAGATCACAGGATTCCCTGTAAACAAGATGCTGCCTTGCACAGAGACCATCTTGTCTGCATATGTTTCATAAGTAACTAGGCATCCTCATGGGCTTCTTTAGTTATTTTAGAAAGTTGTGTAAACAGTATTATCTACTTAATGCCCCAAATGATATAATAATTGATATGGAAATGGGGCAAAGCTCAATAGATTGTAGTACAGCTCTCCATGGACTCTTGGAGATTTTTGCCCAGATTTTATTTAAATTTTCTTCTAGCTGGTGAGCATGCAGGCTGTGGTTTGTCAGACATGCTAGGCAGATATTGGCCGGGCAACATTTTCTTTTTTTGACTTTTTTTTAAAGAAGATTTTGAATGTGAATATATATCTGGATTGTTATCTGTTGTGCTCTGATGCGTAGTGTGATGTGTATCTCAGCTGAAGGTTGAACAAAGTAGATAATAACAGATTGTTAATATTTAGGGTAATTTAAAATACAGGAGCAGGGGAAAGAAATACCAGAGTTCCAAGAAGAATTGCTTAAAAATGGAAAAATGTATTTCAAAATATTTTTCTGTTCCTTCTTGTGGAAAATGATATTGAAACCTGGGGATTTTTTTTTAATATGTTCTAAAACCCCTAACACTATACTTTCTCTTTTGTCATTTGTATAAAATAGAGGATAAAAAATATTTTCCCCATTCAACCACTTATTACTTCTTTGAATGTTTTAATTAGTCAGATTAACTCAACCATTTTTTTCTACAATTGACATCACATGCAATTGTCCCAGGAATCTGAAATGAGGCAAAAATCAAGCTGTGTTTTATTTGACCATGCAAGATGAATTTAAAAGCATGCACCCATGCCAAGGCTCTGTTTTGCAGATCTGTGAAGCTGGTAAGGATTAACTATTTCTCCAAACAATTAATGTCATCTCCAGACCATTGTATTAGAGCAGGTTGCTTCTCTTATTTACACCGCAATTCTCACCGCTGTGAAGTAGGGAAAATGGTACTCATGTTGTTTCTAAGGAGTTTTGGAACATAGGGACAAAACATAGCTTTATAAAAGAGGGCAAAGCACTCTAGGGACTAGTATTTAAAAGAAATCTGAGATATCATTAGACTTAACCAAGGTCACTCAGTAGGCCTGTGACATTGGCAAGAACACAGCTTTGGTCCCCAGACTTTGTGTGCTGAATCGAACTGCCTGGGGGTGTGGAGATGGAGTGACAACGTTGGTAATGTGAACAGCAGAAATGCCAGCAACGGTTCGTTTCCATGTATTTAATTAGGCTGATGAAAATCTTTGTAGAAAGCACATGTTGTTTTGTGAGACAGAGTTTTTCTTACTGAAATGAATTTAGTGGCTTTTATCGCTTAGATATTGTGTACCAACAAAAAGTAGAAGTAAAATGGCTGGCTGGAAGCAGGAACTACCTGCTCACTCATTTCGCAGTATTTTATTTACACATTTGCGGTAATGCCAGAGTTTTCTTCCAAATTAGCTTCACTGATGCTGTAGCATTCACCGCTGCTGGCCTGGCAAGCGGTGTGTCGGGGGGATGTGTGCGCCGGGGACAGCACAGCCGGGCTGGCAAGCCCCGCTGCAGAAGCCAGGAGGACCTAACTGGTTGCAAAGAAGCTGCTGGAGAAAGAAGAGTTGAGGGAGAGGGCAACAGATAGGCAAGCCAGGGAGATTCGAAAGAAAATGTTAAACATGTTCTTTTGTGAGCCTTTCCAAAAACATTACCCAGAGTAAACACAAGATGCTGTAGCAAGTGGAGAACAACTGTTTAGTTTCCATACATCTAATGAAAAAGCTGGGGCAGATTCAGCTCATGAATGGGGGCTCTGCAGCCACTACTGTACACCTGCACAGGGCAATATTTGTGCAGAAAGAGGTTAATTTTCATAGACTCTCTGCAGGAAATCTGCTGTACCCAGTTACAGGTTTTCAGCTGTGGAAAATAATGTCACATGTACAGGCAGGGGAACCTGGACCTTTCAGACTGTCATTCCAAGTGAAAGATGGTAGGGTCAGTACGGGAGCAGGAATGCCTCTGGCTTTTAGTTAAATGTCATTTTGTCTTGTTTCATGGCTTTTCTATTCAATGATCACTGTGGTAAAAAGCTGAATGAGGAAACGCTACTGGGGAAGTCCTGGCTGAGGAAATAGGGCACAGAGGCTGGAGTGACTTGTGCAGAGGTCAGATGAAGCCTGTGGCAGAGCTGCAAGGGGAATACAGCCCCTTGAGTCCCTGTCCAGTGCCATCACTGTACCAGCCTTCTCAAGTCTTCATTTTCAGTACCAGCTCTGAACTGGTTAATAAACAGCATCTGCAGTGATCAGAGGTTCACAGGCTCAGCCGTTTTCAGGAAGGGGATACATATGTGATTTGAGAGGGAGCTGAGTTGTTGCATGTGGAGAGACTTTTATTTTATATATTCCAATAGTAATGAAATGGCAAGTTGATTTGAAGCCTTTTATGGACACTGCACTTGACCCTTTGCTCACATACACTGTTGGCTGTGTGGATTCGTATGTGAAGCAGCTTGTCTGGAAATCTCAGTGCAGCAGAAAATGAAATCAGCCCTCTGAGTGAGGCAGCTGATACGTTCTCCTTGAACAGTTCTCAAGATGAATGACTTTGGTTCTGAGGAATGCTAAGAAACTATGGCTGAGTGGTTGCCATAGATGCATCATTGAAAAGGCTCTCCAGTAAAGATGTTTAGTATGGGGGAATTACCCAACAGACACATTGCTTTTTTTTCACACCATTCCTGTATTTGTTTAGTCCACTTTTTTCCCCATAATACAAGGAAACTGATGTGTCTCTGTGTTCTGAAGCACTTGCTGATGCATAGGGACAAAGTGACCTACTGTACGAGCATTTTGCTGACATATCTCTGCCAGTACTTTGTAAGGAAATGTATTCTCAGAAGAAACTTGGCTTATACCAGTGAAAGAGTGCTTTTTGGGAACTGTTTACTTTAGGGCCTTCTGACTGAAATAAATTTTACTGTTAGCCAAATTGCTCCTCCTTACATTCCTAATGTGCACAGCCATGCCAACAAAAATTGGTTAGCACTGGATCAGTTAATCCTTCAGTGATGGAAAGTTATAGCATTACCATAAGTAAAGGTCAACTGAGATCTGCTACTTCTTGTCCCTGACATGCCAGTTTCCTGGTGCTTGTCTTCTCTAGAGGGCATGTACTTACAGACCCCTGTAATCTTGTAGTCAGTTGTAGGATGAAGGTCTGTGGATACAATGAGCTGTTCAAGCCCAGTCCCGTAGGAAGCTGAGGAGCATCCAACATGTCAGAGACATGGTACATGGTAAAGGGAGAGGGCAAAAGGAGTGATATTGTTTTTCCCTGTTATTTCAATCTTTCACCGTAAATTGCTGTGGAGATGGAACAGGGTAATGGCCATACTTCCTTTCTGCCTTAACTCCCATTTGCCTGAGCCTGGGATGCAGTCTGCAGACATGCTTTCTTCTCTACTGCTTTGTTACTGATTCATTCATGATCCTCTAAGAAGATGTTACCTTTGTCCTGCAACATGCTATGGTTGGGAAGATTAGTCCTCAAGTCTCTTAACTAAATACTCTTAATTCTCTTACTTTTGGTATAACTAGAAAAAATAATAATGTATGTCAGATAAATAAATAATCCACATATTTAGAGCATAATGCCAAGCTGTTAATTACTACTTAAAATATTAACCTTCCATTCTAGACCCTTCTATTATTTTGTATTCTCTCTAAGCTGTCCTTCTTGTAACATTACACAGCAAAGTTTTTGAGATCGAATGCATTTTTAATTAGCTGATTCTTTTATGTGTCTGTGAGGTAAATTAATACAGTTATTCTTAATTTACAGACAGAGTCACAGCAGTGAATGCAGTACTCGTATCTGATCGACAGGCCTGGAAGTACCCAGTGGACTGTGCTCTGTGGAGAGTAATGACCAATGTAAGCACGACCTTGTTAATTACAATATTTTGAGGAATTAATTTATAGGATTGCTAAAACACTGATGTGGGAGAGATAATAGAGCTGAGAATTCCAGGCAGCAGGTAAATACAGACTTTTCCAGCAATTAGGAAACTTTCCTAGAAGCTTTAGGGCCAAGAAAAGCTCAGTATTCATATCTGTGGATGGGGTCCCTGCAAGAATCAGCTGTGTCATTGCAGCGCCTGCAAGATGGTATCTCCGTTGTGTGTACCAGGCTGTAAACCTAAGGCAACACCCACTTTACATAAACCTCTGAAAGACAACCAAGAAGTACAAGCTCAGCACAGATTGTCTGTTAACCATGTGTCTCACAGCTTGATAATTAGAATTAAATACTACCATTATATTAGCCAGATGTTCCCCTCCACAGCATCCTTCTGTGGTTCCTTTTCATGATGTATATATTGCATGCAGTATGAATTTTCTACTCAGGTCAGAGCTGCATTTAAAAATCAAACAAGAATGTGGCTTCAATACAAGTCATTAAACTGTATCATTTACAAAAAGGAAATGAAGCATATTCCCTCGTCTCTAATGGAATCATCATCGCTTGTATTTCTTGCTCCTACTGAAGTTGACTGTAAACCTTCCCCTAAAACCATCCCCTCAGACCAGTTGACTTCAGGGGGAATAGGAACTGTCCCATCATCCTCAGAACCAGCAGTGCTCCCTGACAGTGCTTCAGTTGGAGGAGTAAAAATTACACTGTTTCTGAAGATGCATCCTTTAGATTGTGTGGACTGATATTTCTTTTCTTGAAAGGAAGTAATTTCCACATAAGCAAGCAATGCCTGTGATTCTGCAGAAAGTATTTTATTCATTATATTTTTCTGTTCTGAAGATACACATGAAATCGGCTATGTTCAATATACTATCAAAATAAGCAAATTATGAAGAATTTTTTGTTACAAATTTCTTTCCAAAAGTTTTGATAAGCTTAGATGTTTCTTCTATCTATAGAGCAAGTACAATATTGTCCAACATAAACATTAGTGTCCGTTTTGAACATGAAAGATATTTTATTTAAATTTTGCTAAGCACAAAGTTATGTTATCCAAACAGGTGATTTCCAGTTCCTACTCTGTCAGGAGTTTGTGTTCAGGATGAGGAGCTGATGGCTTTACTCTTTAATGAAATCCAAATCCTTCCTTGTGTTCACTGTACATACT
This sequence comes from Rhea pennata, assembly GCF_028389875.1. Taxonomy (NCBI): domain Eukaryota; kingdom Metazoa; phylum Chordata; class Aves; order Rheiformes; family Rheidae; genus Rhea; species Rhea pennata. Next base: position 8,143,337 of record NC_084675.1, on the reverse strand, counting down.
CCCGAACTGCAAGTTCTTTCAGGGTAAAAGTCTTTATTGGATGTTTTTTTGCTTTCCATTCTTCCAGTTTCTGTTGCAAAGACAGAAAATCCTTGCCAAGTTCGTATGCCAGAGTGATCATTGTTTCTAACAGTGGAATGTAATACCTGTGACTGGTGTGTACCCGAAGGCGCAGCAGAGCCTTCTCTCCGTATTCAAAGGCACTTGCTGGGTTTTCCAGGTCCTTGTGGCACACCACGATAGCACACAGAGTTGGGACAACCGAGACAGGGTTGCCTCTCGTTAGCCTTTCCTGCAGACCGATGACGTCTAACAGAATTTCCAAAGCTTTGGTGTACTGGCCACCCCGCAGGCAACCATATGCTTCCTTAAGCTCTGGCCTTGTTAAAAAGTCAATAAATTTTTTTGATCTTCGGATATATTTCATAGAATACAGAAGTCTCAGATAGTCCTTAAAGGCTAATTTCCTCTCATTGATTATTTCTTCTGTGAAGTTCCTGGTCAGAATTTTTTTAGGGAAGCTCACATCTTCCATTTCTTCACTGAAGTCCTCCAGAAGATTTCTATGCAGTTTCTCAAAATCTGAATAGCGCCGTTCAATTACAGATTTGTTGTGGTCAAAACTTCCTGTTTGCAGAATGATAATTTTATACATCTAACGCAACAAAACAGAAAAAGAAGCATTAGAATGACCGTTCCAGCCTCAGAGCAGCTGGAATTTGTTACTGCTTCAAAAAGACTTCATGCTTTCATATTCTACTGCTGAAACCTTCCTGCACCAATCTTGCATGAGTAATCTTGTATACTGCTATGGCTTGTAGTGGTGCTGCTGCATTAATCGCTGGTTAGGAGTATGGTGCATTCTCAGCCCAGGGGAGACCTTTGAGAACTGTATCCACCAAATATTTAATTCCTACCTGCTCCTGTTTTGGACTATTATCACCAGACTTTACCTTGGCATATATAAATAAGTTTGTAGATAAGCAAAGCACCAACTGATTCTGTCCTGCAAGGTGCTAGACTGGGGAGCTAGCAAAGACTGAAGCACACAAAATCCCTTGCAGAGTATTTCTGTAACTGCACTAGGTTTGTAACAGCCATGGCTGCGGCAATCAATCATCTTCAGTGAAGAGAATAGATTTCCCAGATTTAATATTGAGTGTAGTGTATTTTACATTAGTTATAATACTCAGAAATGCTGTTTTTATCAGACAATTCTCAGGACTTGGGGGTGAAAGAAGAGGGAATAATTGGCAGGAATGGTCAATGTAAACAAAAATCAGATGGAATCGCTCCAAAGACTTATTCCCCTCTAAATCATTGTCCTGTTACTCAAGCTTACTTGGCATGAAATTAACGCAAAATAAAGTGACATTTCTGAAGAAAATATGTGTTTTCTGTCCAAAATCCTTCACTAACAGTTAGCAGCAACACTCTCCCACTCTAACAGTATTCAAGAGTAAGTTCTCAGCTCTTCACTGGCCTCAGAAAGGAAATGACTTTAATAAATGTGATGTTAGAAAAATAATTACAAAATAAAATTGAGTGTTATGTGTTGTACAAATAGATTCCCTTTTAGTCCTGATCCAAGAACAGTAATGTGGAGGAAATCTCTTTGCCAGGTCAAAACCTTAACGTATGTAAACCAGTGAAACCTCACTGCGGTCATCTTAGCTGCTGTGTCATTGTACACCAGCTAAGGACATGGGCTATTGACCTTAATGTCCTTTGCATGATGATGATGTTCAGTCAGCTTCACTGTGTTCCCAGTGAATTAAACAGGAACTGGCTTACTTATGTCACCTGCTTTGTTTGCTGGTATTGGAACATGTAAACTAATACTAGCACGGGTATCTTTCTGGTATTCTTCTTCTTCTTCTTCTTCTTTTTTTTTTTTTTTTAACTTGAGAGAAATTCTTAGTTTTAATCTTCACAAACCATTCCTTTAGAGATATGTATATTTGAGCTGACTTCACTGATTGCTTTTTATTTGTATGCACTATGACATTTTCCTATACTTTGCCCTGCTCTCTGCTGAAAAGTGTATATATTCCTAGTGCATATCCAAAAATACAAGAGAAATTTTCTAAGCTACCATTTTATGAAGGACAGCTAAGTAAATACTTTTATTTGTGGAATGTTCAAGAGAAGGAGAAGAAATACCATTTCATCAAATTAATATTCAGATCAGCATAATTTTGTTGTAATGTAAAGCTTTTTGCCTAGGCATTTAACTTGTGACAAAGTTTAACTACTGTATGCTACAAGTAAGACCCTTGCCCTCATACAGTTTTACTGAAAAAAACTTTATTTATTCAACAACTATTCAGTGCATGTAAGAATGGCAACATCTAATTAGCTGTGTATAGCATGCAACAAGATGTTAGGACAGTTTATGAAATGTTTACTTGCTTCAAATCCTACTGAGTTTAGGCGCCCAGTATGAGCAATGCCAGTATAATTCTCAGTATTTTTCATCTAAGGTTCTCAAGGCTTTGCAAAGGAGGAAAACATCCCTATCTGAATTTCACCAAAAGGAGTACAGAAGCAAAGAGACACGGGGTAACTTTCTCTAGATGAGTCCACCAGAAGTCCATGAGCAAAATCAAACAAAACCCAAGTCTCAGTACTGTGAGGAAATATATAAGAATCTAACCTATTCTGTTCTTCCTGTCCCTCATGATTATGTTTCAGCATAAAAAATCTGATAGAAATGTGCAGCTCTAGGTAGGGACAAGGAACCATCCCAAAGGAGATCGAGCTGGAGGATGAGTCTTAGACTTTGTCTACATCAAAGCATTTTGCATTTGTGCTAACGCACAACTTTGATATGGAAATTATACAAATACAACCCGCCTGTTATACCAGCCTAGCTTAGAACCAGTGTAACTACGTTGCTGCTTTTATACCTGCGTGAATTTGCTTAGTGTTGACAAGCCTCTGGGTGTTAAGGATACTCAAACTGCTATTTTACTTGATATCACTTTTCTATCGCTGCAATGTTTTTTCACGGAAAGATTGTATCAGTAATGCCCATATGAACAGTATCTTACTCTGAGAATAGGTTCTACTCCTTATGATCAAGGCTTGCAAAACCCAGCCTTTGGTGAGACTTTCATCTAGTGAGCCATGCTGTGCAGACCCTTGTAAAGTGAGTAAAAATTAATGATCTTCTTACATATTCATTTTTGCTTACCACGTATTTAGATAAGTGGTGCTCTACAATTCTGGTTGATGGGATTTCAAAAAGGAGATTGACTTGTCTGCATTGGCGTTTTTCATTTCTCCAATATTCCTGAAGCTCTTTAGTGGTCATTGAAGAATTGGAACTCAGCAATGCACTGGAATCTGAAAACAATATATTTAATATTTCAGATTGTAACCTTTGCATCTGGAAAGAAAACTCTTACATATTTATTGTGAAAGTAGGGCCTAGAATTTCTAATGCTATGACAGCAATACCTGAAAACTGGGAAGTCATTCCACTGCTAATGAGGACAGCTTCAGATTTTCTAACTGAGAAGACTATAGTGCTCTGAAATTTGAAAGAGACTAAATTGGCTGCAGAATATAAACCTACCTACATGATGGCAATTGCCTGAAGTAGGCAAAAATACTGACAAGAAGTTTCACGTGTCTAGGTTGTAACCTCAGGCACAGCCTGAACAAGATGTAAGCTTCACCATCCCAGAAGTAGCCCTAGGAAACCCTGACTCAGGCAGTCTTCTGAATTAGACATGCAGGCTTCTAGGTTGCTAAGAGGAGGAGATAATATAATACAACTGCAAACTCAGACACATATTCAAATCCTTTCCTGATTGGAGCTGTGCAGTAACAGGTGAGAGATGAGAAAATGTGCATATCCTAACCCTAAAGGAGAAACTCAGATAAGCAGCAGAGCCAAAGGGGGAAATCTCACTTCCTCTTTTTCTTTTATAGTGGAGCTGACACCACAGAGATACTTATTATATACCTCTCTCTATGCACACACACACATGCACACTCACATGCATATATACATACGTATATATATGAGTATATATATGTGTGTGTGTGTGTGTGTAAATGGAGGACAAGAGATTGAAGAGTTTGCGTATAGGAGAATTTAGTGTAGCTTTTCACAAGGCTGTTTTCTCTGTCTTTGAAATCTAGTGACAACAGTTTTCATCAGGTGGCATCTAGGATAGCAAAGCGGGTAATATGAATGGAATATTTGTATTTCAGTGGGCACATCAGCCTCCATTTCCTGAAATGATGTATCTGTCAGCTGAATCTGACTGTATCTGGCTGTATCTGTGCAGCCAGCTGAAGTCATTGTCTGCAACGTGTGTGACATTCAGACAATGGAAGTGAATGATCATAAATGAATGGGAAGATAACTGCTTGATACAGAAATAGAGCTGTAAGTGCATCATAAAATTCCTTTGGTGGCCGCATTGGGGTTTGGCTGAATCTCTGCAAAGCATCTATTTCTTATCAGTCATGTGCTGTTTAGGACAGCTTTGCAGGGGGGCGGTTCTTGAAAAAAATGTATATATTATGGATTATATTTAACATTTTTTCTTAATAACAGATGAGAGCAGTTTTAGGCATAGTAAAAGTTCAGTGTAGCTTCTTCCGAAGGGATGTTATAGACCACTGCCTGAGTTTAGTTACAATCCAGTTCTTGGTGCCTTTGCTAATACTGCCAAGAAATTCAGATTTTGTGATGTACAGAAAGCACATTCACAAGACAGACCATCTGATGGCCACTGTTTTGGTCCCTGGTGTGTGAACTAAATCTGGAGCACATTTTAGGAGCAAGGATTGTAAAGGAAAACGCTACATTTATGTATAGGAGGATATGCACCAGTTTTACTATTACTATATTATTATTACAGGTTTAATCAAGGCTTATGTTCAGTGGAGGAATAGCAGTATAAATCTGGAGTATTGCTGCAATAAACAAAGCAAAAGTTTTTATGTAAAAGGTCAATAGCACCAATAGCTACATGTGACATGGAATGAAAGGATAGCATCAACCTTGAAGGTTATCTTTTCCTGGGTTTTCTTTGCTCACTTGACATGAAACTTCAGCTCTGGGTTGATTTTGTTCTTCATCAGATGGAGTTGTGGCAGAGAATGGAGTAATCCTGCTTACAGCTTCCAACAGCTCTCTTTCTGCTGTATAGTGTGGGTCCTGGTCCATTGCAAAGCTATCACTGAAAGAATACAGTAAGTATGACATTTCTTAATAGCAGGCCTTGAGACGATCCAGTCCGGTAATTTTGCTTTTTACAGACTTACTCATTGATCTCTGTGAACAAATTTCAAGTCATCTATAGTTTATTTAATAAAAAAGAGAGTAATAAATAGAAATACACACATAGCTATTAGTAAAGAAGTAGTATTATTGCCACTGAAAGTGTTTGAAATCTCATTGTCAGATTAAAATAAAATGTGGAAACCATAATAAGAAGTTATGCAAATAAGATTAGATGGAGAACTCGGACTCCATTTTTATCAGTGAGATTTTTGTCAGAAACTTCAGTGGTGACAAATACTTGCTCCTTGTATTTTGCCTTTAACCTTGAAGTAGTAGTATGGATGAACTCAAATCTTGCAGCTAATTTGTATGACTAGTAGTCTGATTCTCTTGTATTACTAGAATTTGCTCTTCTTAAGACTCCAGAATTTGGCATCTGTTCCTAACCACTATGTTGGCCCGTAGGGCAAAACACGGTGGACTCTGAAATAATACTTTTGTCATATTTCTGTTTCATTTTCCCTCCAGAGACTTGTCTCTGATCTGTGAGAACAAAATAACTGAATCTCACAATGGCTAGGTAGAAGGAAAACCGAGTTTTCTAATTATTATGCAGAAGCATTCTCCCTTTACTTGTCTTTTTTCACCCATATACTGGGTGTGTAACAGATTGGTATGTCTGTCTTATGTTAGGACTGCTATTTTACCACATGTTCATAAAATGAATAATACAATATGGCCCATAGATTGGATTAGCCTTTTTGCCATATTTTTGTCTCCCTGGAGTGGATTTTTTAAAAGTAACTAATTATAACATGATTATGATATACTAGCATTTGAAAAAGTTTTAAGAGCACCTTAAAAACTTTGCTAGAGTGCTGTGTTCAGTTAGTTAGCACGACAGAGAAACTGCTCACAAGTCAGACAACAGGGGAGAAAAATCAAGTAACATAAAGTAACCTTTAAATGTTCTAGTCTTCTTTGCACATATGTAAAGATAATGCTGGAGGAGAGATTATTAAGTAAATAGGCTTTTCCCTGCAGCAAAATGGAAGTGCAAATTACTTTCCTGTAACAAACATCTTTTCCTTTGCGGGGCTTGGACAAGCAACACATACGAGTCCCCCTGCTCCTTAGAAGGAGCCTCATGGAGCCCTTATATTTGGACTTTGTACTAGGTCTCCCAGGATGTGGAAGTTCTCCCTGTTCTTCTAGCCTTCCTTAACACCTGCTCTTTGGATGTTAAGAATGGACAGTTAATTTCCAGCTGCTCAGACCTTTTAATAATCATGACAGTTTATCCCATGGATATAAACTTGAAAATACCTTTTCTTTAAATGATAAATGAAGATTATCTCAATTATACTAGATTAAATAAGGCATCCGAAAATGGCCAAATAATTTAAATAACTTTTCTGTAGGTTGTGAGTTGGTACAACTACATAAGCAAAATTATATTTATGTCAAGATACATATCTTTATAAATGTGTTATTCATTTGTAGATACAAAACTGGATATATATAATTTATATTATAAATAATATACATAATTTATCTATGTATAAATACTGCTTAAAAACATAATTTACCACAGAAATACAACATGACTGTAAATAGAAGGATGCAGAAGTGAGTGGTATGACGTACAAGCTGTTGCGCATTTGCTTCTGAAAAGTGTCTATACCTCATATCAAAATTTTGTTTCATTTTCACATCTAAAAGTCATTGTAAGCTGTTTTAACTAAGGTACAGTTCATTTCTACACTTTAAAAATATCCAGAACAATACAAAGAAAACTGCAACAAATTATACAGTTATATTTTGGAGAAATATTCAGCCTGTTCTTTTTCAGGATAAATGCCATTCCAACCACTTTACTGAGTTATAAGTAACATCAGAAACTGCAGTATGCAAAATGCTCACCTGGGAACTTGGGAAGAGATTTTAGTTGTGGCGCATTTATAGTCTATATCGGTTCACGGAAGGCTTGCTTTTCATTTTCAAAATGCAGAAAAATACGCCTGTGTTTTCTTGTAAGAGGCGCATACCGTTTTACAAAAAGGAAGGAAGAAGTCTTGATTAAATCAGACTTCCTCATCCAATTGGCTCGCTGTTTCAGCAGTGACTGGTTACACACGAAATTTCCAATGTGCCGTGAACAGTTCTTGTTCCGTCTGCAAGCAAGATACGGCCTGGTGTCAGCAATGCAGCGAGCGAGCGTCAGTAATACATGTGCGAACACAAAACGCGGCAGAGGAGAGAGCTCAACAGCAATTACAGAATCGATGAAAACTGCTCCACATGAATGTCGGAAACCAAAATAATAAAATTAGCAAAGGAGAGATGAGGAAAGAAAAGAACTAAATATGTAAATGTATTTCTGTGCAAAAATAGACCCGGTAGGACATCTTTAAAAGACAGACTTACCATGCAGTTCAGGAAAAAAAATGCAGATAGTACCACAATAAGTAGCCTCATTCTATATAAACTTACATTTTTGACAGAAATCCTGATTCTACACTGTGCTTAAGCATATGATTAATTTAAAATATCTGCTTAATTAAAGTTCAGAAAGGAGCATTATTATATCCGACATGACTACTAAACTTGAAATGGACTTATGTGTGTGCCTAAAATTAATCCCAGGCTTAAATCCTTTATTGAACTGAAGACAAAGTGAAGAAAAATGACATGTTAATCCACATGTCCAATGCCCAGAGGCTTCGGTTTGCAGTTGACTTTACTTTGGAAAACTGCTTAAAGTATCAAGATAGTTATTTCTGGAGTAAATAATACGGACATTATCTTTTAAAGCAATGTAAGTTTCTCGGTTGCCAAAGCTCACTCACTGAAAAAACAAGAGATTTTAATGCAGCACAAATGTGAGAGGAAAACATCCAAAGGACCACATGGATCCTGCCCCACACATTCCTTTAAAACAAACTATTTCAACTAATGTAAAATTGGGGCCATAAACTGGCAATGTCTCTCTTCTGTTTTATTCAGCATAAAACAATGCCAATTTTAACTTGGACTCGGTCTAAATGTAGAAGTTTTGCCAAAATAGCAGTCAGAACGATGAAAAACCACTTCTCTGTGGCCACAGCCATACTGGCAAGCCCCGCTTATGTCGATGCCGTTGTACTGGCAGAGTCCCCTAGCCAGAATAGCATGTTCCATTCAGGAAACGGCTTTAAGTTATACCAGAAAAGAATTCTTCTGCTAGTGTAAGATGTGTCTCCACAAATCTGTGTTTGCCAACACAGCTCTAAGGTGTAGCTATACTAGCCAACCCTTTTATGTATAGACAAGGCATGAGTTTCTGGCTCAAGTCTCATTCCTTTAAAGTTAGATTTATGTTTTTGGTTACAATTGTGAACAAATACCAAGGGGGATTTCATTCATGCTGACAGTTCACAGATGTATCCAAGCCTTTTATTTTGAATTTGCTGATTTATGTGTAGCCAAAAAGCAATATATTATTTTGTGATGCTTAGTGCTATTGTCCTGCTCTTGATACAGCTGAAGGAAAGAGGAAAGTATATTTTCAGTACGTTAAGCAGAACCTTTGTGGTCAACTATTTTAGAAGTAATTCCTAGTTAAATTAACCTGAATGAGTAAAAAATGAGAAATCTCTTATTACGACTACAACTGACAGATATAAATTTAATTTGCAGATCAAAGGTGCCCTGCAAGAATTCTGCCTGCCTCAGTAGAACCAGCTGTTACAGCTACGGCCGGTTCCTGAGCAGGCTGTAGGAAACATCCGCGGGACTGTTGTTAAACTTATTCCCAAGAGTCATCCCATGCTGGGTCACCCCATAGCGGGTTTATGAGGCTGCTGCCCCTCCGCCTCCTCTCATGTGCCCAGGTTTGGTCCACACAGCCCCCTGGCCCTTCACTGGGACCAACTGTTGTTAGTCTGGCAGCGTTTTACTATTCTAAATGTCTACTGGATTAGCACATTCAAAAAAGTCAACAACATACAGCGATGCTTGCTAGCAAAATGCAGAACGAATATCTTTCTCTTTATAGCCTCAGTTTCATTTTCAACAGTCAAATACAGCATGTGTAAAGGATTAAATAGTAGAAAAGGAGAATTTTAACAAAGGCAGCGTAACATTCTGAGGGATGAAGAAGTGCTCTTACACCGTCAATTCATTTCTGTCTACTCAGAAAACTATGGTAAATTTTAATGGAAAAGCATGTTCTGTCACTTCCACCAATGGGAAGCCCTGGCTTTATCTGGTACACATAAAAAATGCACAGTACTAAAATGCATTCACTGAGGGATATGGAAAGAGTATTCTGCTGTAACACTGGAGCTAGTCAAGGTTGAAACCCTAACACTGCAGTGCACAAAAATGGTGGCCACAGGAGTTCTGCTAGGTCCTCCTTACCAATTTGGGATGGAAGTACTCGCTTTAGAAAAGTCTGTTTTAGGAAGAGTAACCTGAAAATTTATCTCTAACACTTGGTAATCAACCACCACATGAGCTAATCTTGTGATGTTATGTAAGGATGCCTATATCAAAAGATCATGTATATGCTTTTGATTGGTTAAAGGGCCAGAACAGACAGCATCAATAATGTAAAATATCCTGTCTTGATTTATATTTGATTTTCAGTTCAGTTATACTCTATATTTGATTTATACCCTGATGAAAAATCCACAGCAATGTTCAAAAAATTGTTCAGATAGATAATTCTGCTTCCTAATAACTACTTTTTTTTTTTGCCTATTTTCTCTGGGGCCTACAATAACATTAATCTGACTTGGGCAATTAACATTTTACCAGTCAGACAGATTACATAAACCCAAATAAACACAATATTTAATTATAGACATTTAACCATACAAAGCTCGTATCATCTTGAAAAATTATGAGAAAAAGCAGTGCTACACACAAACTGCAGTATACTGACAGATTTTTACCATTGTAGTGGATGTAGCAAGTTCTTATCATGGTGAAAGACAGAAGATACTGAAGTGTTCCTTATGCTAGTTATAGAATATCATGTCTCAGTTGTGGTTGCAGTATGTCTTTTACAAAATACTCTTAAGCTTCTGCCCTGATAAATATAGCTTCAAGTGACCTGGTAGAGTCTGTGCTGATTTTTCCTCTGAGGCCACAAACTATGTAACTAATACTTATTTTTTTTATCTCATCATTTATTGGATGATGAAGAAAAACAAGGGGAGGCAGAAATACCTAACGTATTTATCCAAGTCCTCTTCTATCACATAACTAATATTTAGAAAGTACTAGAGTGCTGTCTTTGATGCTTCTACAAGAACTTTTCTTCTCTTTTTTAATGCAGCTGGATAAATAGCTGCTATTTCCGTATTTGAAGTAGCAGAAAAATTCAGCTGTCCATGAATACTCTGCACTTTTGGGATGATGTTGTGATAAATTCCACCATCCTGGCACAACACAAAACTCTGTTCCATGTTATCTACATAATGTTTAATTGTAGAGTGTTGTGTCATTTGAAAGTGGAATTTGTTTACCATACTTCCATTATTAAAAAGATGTTTCTTTTATCAAGAGTGTGGTATAAAAAAAAATAATTTGCAGTTTAATGGCAAACACCTCTTTGTATTGATGTTATAGACAGGGTTTTCAACATGAAAGAAAGATAACAGACCCATTTTACACTGCCAAAGCCCTGTTATCACTTTACAATTCCTTTATACTTCTACAGGAGTATGAAGGAGCTTTAGCATAAACAACAGCCTTGGCCTTTCTTTCATCTGTGGTCTGTCAGTGACACAGTGCCGCAATGCAAACCCAACGGGTCAATAGCATATTAACTCAAGTTAAATTTCACAAGCACTATTCTGTTGATAGAATGGCAGATTTTCTAAATGGTGTATGCTGAAATAACGGAGGGTTAAATACATAATAACATGGAGAAGTATTTTTAAAATATTTGGTTTTGGGTTACTAGGTGTAGCACATGCAGTCATTCCTAGCTAATATTTTTGTATTTTATAACCTGCCTGCTAACATTTCTTCTTGAACATGATAATGCTATACTTAGGCTAATACTTGTATGTCAAGTTCCAGATGTAATTTATTTACACTCAAAATGTAAAAGTCATGAAATTTGGGATAAAAGGATTTATAGCAGACATACTAATGCCTTTTGAAGCAGCATAAAAGGCAACTCTACAAATGGAGGAAAATGCAGCTTTGTATAGATAGCCACCTTGAGGATTAGCAGAGTATAACTGTGTTTTATTGTGCGCCCTTCCACAAAACAAAGGAAATGTAATACATAAATCTTAGTATCTTTTCAGTAATATTTATTCTTTATAAATTAAGTATGACTTTAAAGTGGAATTCTACTCTTCAGTGATTAAATTAAATGATTTATAGGAACACTGACTCCACAATACATGCAAACACATACTTTCCTTAGGCAAACCAACAAAACCCTGGTTACTGACATTCAGACTGTGTTGTTTTCATCTGCACTTAACTGCCAGTAACAAAAGTCTGTGTCATGCCTCGAAAATAGTGGTAGCACCATACTTCATCTGCAAAGTAGGCTCTCTAGCCCTGGTCCAAGGCTGCACCACAACCGCTTGTTCTGCGTCTCTGTTACATTCTGGAGACCCATGGGAAGTAGGATTAACTGAAACAGCCCTTATTTTAGCTAAAGACTTAAGTATGTAAAAAATAGAAATATTAAGGATGCTAATAAAATAGCAAAGTGTTCATTTGTATGGCAACATTAGTATAGCCCCTGGTGTTTTTAAATTGAAATAATTATTAAATTATTTCACCAGTATTTTAAAGTATGATGTGCTTTAAAAAAAGACGTTTAAAAATAAATGTTGTCATCTGCAAATGCTTCGTGTGCGAGTAGAGCATTTAAACATAACCTTCCTGTTGAGCAACTCTTTTCTATTCTGAAGTTCATTCTCATTCGTTATTTAAGACGAGCTCACTATACACATAAAAAACTGATGTTAAGTAGATAAAATAGAACAGCATTTGGATGACAGTCACATTCAAAAGTAGGTCAGTTAAAAAGGAGCTACATCTGGCTTGTATTAGATTAAATATCCAGTAGCATTACATTTCTTGAGAGTAAAAATACTTCAAAACTAGGTATTGAAGTAATACCAAGCTTAATATTCATTAGAAGTTCTCCAGGCAACTCTACCACTGAGTAATTCATGAGGCATCACGTAAAGCTACGCCATGAGTTTAGGAAGCAGCTGGCAAACCTATATACTGGGGAAATAGCATTTTGTACAGCATTGCAGTAACAACTGTTACGATCTTCCGCAGGAAGCACTGGAGGCTAATTAAGTTCATTCAGTCAAAAGTTTTTTAACTTGGAGACGTTTTTGACTGCAAACTATGCTGTGGTAAAGTCCTCAAGCCTCCTTCTCTTCCTTGCACAGCTGCTGTGCTTGGAGGGCTGCAGATTCGCGGAGCGGGGGTCTCTCACACCACCTCCAAGGCCTGCTGAACGCGGCGGGGCTCCTCTGTCAGCTCAGCTCAGCTCAGCCCAGCTCAGCCCAGCCCAGCCCAGCCCGCAGCTCTGCCGAGGACGCGCACCGCGAGAAACAGCAGGGCCTCTGCGGAGCCAACCTTCCCGCTGAGGGGCTCTACCTCGCCCCGCCGTGGGGACGGAGAACAGGGTGCCCCGTCAATCAAGACACCGGCATCACGAGCATCTCCGGCATCCCAACGCCCGAGCTTCGGGTCACCCGCAACTCAGCTGCCCGCCCTGTTCCAGCCGGCGCCGGAACTCCCAGGCGCCAGCGCACCCCACTCGCGCAGCTGTATTTGTGAGCAGAGGGGGGCCCGGGGACCCGCCACACCCCCCCCCCAGCCCCCCAGCCAGCGCCCAGGGACCCCACCCCAGGACGCCGCCGCGCTGCGCTCGCCACCGGCGACCGTTAACGGCCCGCGCCCCGCCGGCTCCGCGCGCTGCCGCGGCTGCCCCCTCAGCTGAGGGCTGCCCCGCCGCCAATAGGCGGCAAGCAACACACGTCCGCCGCCCAATCATCCCCTGCGCAGCCCTTGCGGTCCCGCCCCCCTCCGCCTTCGCGCTCTGTGTAGCCAATCCGCGCTCTCGACGAGCAGCGCTCCGCCAACCGCGCCGTTCTGACCTCCCCGCCCTTCCCCCTCCCCCTCCGCCTCTCATGCAAACCTGATGAAGCAGAAACCCCCTCTATCACGCGTCACGCGGAAGCGTTCTTCACCAATAGCGCTGCGAGGCGGCGGCGTTCCCGCCTTGTGATTGGTCGCAGGGCGGGCCCGAGAGCAGAAAGGGGCGGGCTCGGCGGAACAGCAGGGTGCGTGTCGCAGGCCGAGGCGGCGGGCTGCGGTGACGGCGATGAGGGCGCGGGGTGCGGGCCGGGCCGCCGCGCCGGGCGCCGCGGGGGCGTGAGGTGGGTCCGGGGAGTCCCACGGGAGGGCCGAGAGCCGGGCCGGCGATGCGGAGGTGAGTGAGGGGCCGCGGCGCCTCCGCCGCCCCGGCGCCTTGCTCGGCGGCGTCAGGTAGGAGCGAGGCGGCCGCCCGGGGCGCGGGTGGCGGCAGAGGCCCAGCCCGGGAGCCGCGCCGCACCGGGCGGCCGCAGCCCGCGGGCCGCGCTGAGGCTCTGCCGCGCCGCGCGGTGTGTGTGTGTGTGGGGGGTGGGGGGCAGCTCGGGCCCTGCCGTGAATCCCCTGCGGTGCCGCGGTAACTCCCGCCGTTTCTTCCTTAAAAAGTGATTCGGAGCTTTCGTCTCCTGGTCAGAAACGTTTGGAGGAGTACGGGAAATTCTGAAAATCCGAGGGGGAAAAACAGTGTTTCCGAAAACTTAGCTTTGCGTTGATCACTGTGGCTTGCAGGTAGATTGTGTGTCCCATGTTACCTTGTCAGGAAATGATCAGATACATCACTCTTTTCATTAAACACTGCTGTTCGTTACTGAACAAAGTTAATATAGTTTGGTTTTCGTTTCATAATACGGATACTTGCAGTTTGTTGTAGCGTTGCCAAAAAGGTTGTCAGCAGAACAACCGCTGATTGCATATACTTAACAAAATTTAGTAATGCCAGAGTAATCTTTTGGCAGTTGATAATTGTTTACTCTAGAGTATTTTTATCAAAATGCTAAAGCTTTGCAAAACTCAAAATTAATTGGCATTGATAGAGCTTTTAATTGCATTTAACTGCGTCATTTTAAACATGTGATACTAATGTGCACACATTTATAACAGATAATATTTTAACTTGTACTTAAAGAAAGAATTTGTTTTTTCCACTCTTGACTTCTGTTTCAGTGATGTAATTCTGTATACCTTAAACTGCAGCTGTATTTACTTGTTGCTATAGTTTACCTTTATCCCTTTGAAAATGTTTGTTTGGATTATTTAAGAATATTGCTTTACTCTTCAGTCCTTTAAAACTTAGTATTTAAAGGGAAAAGCTTATAAGAAACAATTTGAACAGGTTATTCTAGCCTCTTTATGTTCTGAATCAAGGCTATGGAATTACATGTTCATGTTGAAACCTGATAGCTGGTTCAAACATCTGTTTGGTTCATACAAGGCTATTGCAGGGTAGATACCAAGTTCTCGTGTTTCAGAACAAACCTCTTCATGGTGAGATGACCCTCCCTGTTGGCAGTGACTCAGGCAGGGCAAAAAGGGAAGCTAGGGAAGCTTTGAAGCTGGGCAGTTTATCGTGGCCTATGTCTGACACTTTTGAAAATATCCAGTGTTGTAGTCATAGTTCTAAGCCTTTTGCCTGTTGTTTCCCCAAATCTTTTGGACATAAAAATGTTTCAGGTAGTAGGTGTGGTAGAACAATGTAAGTGAACTGACTAATGCTTGCCGGTCCGAGAAGGTGGTTAGCACTTGCAGGTGTGCAGGAGGCTTTATAGTTGCTGTTATGTTGTGCAGTGTAATGCACAACTTGCCGCTAACTATAATTTGTTAGTTCCAAATTAATTCATACTGAGGCCTAACAGTGGGTCTGGCCTTAATCTGACAAAGGTGTATTTTTTATTTAGGGGACTGAATGTACTTTACCTGCAGTATAACCAATTCAATTTAAAAAAAAGTTTTAAACACATTAAGATTATGTAACATTGCAGCAGTGGACCAGCAAGCAGACTATGTTTTTTTTAATAGTTACAAAGAAAGCTTCACTTGATGTATTCATCTTTCTTTTTTGTTTAAATTCTTGAACAGATTCTCTATTAATAGCTTGCCTTCATTCATACTTTCTCAGATGTAAATGAATTGTTTCCGCAAGTGAAGTGGGTAAGGCTGTGACCCCTGTAATGTCAGAGGTATTTAAGTTTGCAATGTGTTGGAAGTTGATTAACTTTGTGGAAGGCTTGCAAAATGGGAAGTTAAGTGCTTTTGAAAGGTGAGAACATAAAAGGCAACTGTGAAGAACAGGACAGTATCTTACAGTATATTACAGCCACTCCCTTCTCCTCCTCCCCGCCCCCCCCCCCAGTGTTGGGAAAAAGCAAGGAGAGGGAAATAGTGGATGAAACTTGATTCTTACTATCTTAGACATATGAAAGATTATAGTCACTTAAATGTGCCTCCTTCAGAGGGAAAAAATAAATAGATCTGTTGTGTTCTTCTCAACTCCAGTATAGAGTATTATTTCAGTCTGATAGTGATGTTGGACAGTCTGTATGTACTTTATCTTTCTTGATGATTGTGTGTGTCTAAAATAAAACTGAAGAAAATACTTTTAAACTTGAAAACAGTTTGACAGTCTGTTTACCAGACTTTATCTTAAGGAGGTTTGAAACTGTCCAGATGCTGTGTCTCAGATGTGAATTTTTTTGAAAATGCAAACGCTTCAAAGCACATAGCTTCAACAAGTTGTTGCGGCATTAGTGTGATGACACTGATGCCCATGTGTAATATCTGTGAAGATGAAATGCCTGCATACTTAGGATTTGAATGGCTACATTGTACAAGGGTGTAAGTAGGAGGCTTAGCAGTTCAGCATAGGAATGTTTGAATTCCTAGTGGTTGAAAAATGTAACTTTTCTTAAATTCTAAATCCTCTGAAGCTGTTACTACTTTTCTTTGAGGAAAGAACTTTGTTAAATACTCTTTTAAACAAGAGATGAAAATAATTACAATATGACTGACTTCCTTTGCTTCCCAATAGCTTCTGAAGGTTGGGCAAGCTAAGTAGAAAGACTAGCAAAAGATTTGCAGCATGACTGAATGCTGTCAAAGAAAAGATTTTGGAGAAGAGGGTAACAAGAAGAGGCAAAAGACAAAGAGTACTTGCTTTTTATATACTGAAGATAAAACCATCAGTAATTGCTGAAATTCTCTTCCTTTAACTGAATACAAGGTAGTAACAGGACAACTCAGCTGAGCATATATTCTTAGTTTGTGTGGTACCCTTTCCTGTCTTATCTAAGGAAAAATGAACAAACCCTGTTAAAGTACTGTAAATTTTTATTCATACACATTTTTATTCATATACAGTATGCTGTATACTGTAAGTTTATTTTTCCCCCTCTTGCATATCTGCTACCATGTGCAATGAAATATTTTCAACTTGTTCTTGTTTATTGATTGTGACCTGTAATTTTTACTAAGATAATTTCTTCCAGAGTATTTATATAACAGAAGTTGATGCATTTCCTACATTGTTGAAATGAATTATCATTCTAAAATGGTAAAAAAGAAAGCTTCTGGACTTGTTTTCAGAATTGGATGTTGCAGTGCAGATGCATTTTTTTTTCATATTTAGATTATTCAAGTTAGCAATAAACAATTTCTGTTATTTAAAGAAC
This sequence comes from Rhea pennata, assembly GCF_028389875.1. NCBI lineage: Eukaryota > Metazoa > Chordata > Aves > Rheiformes > Rheidae > Rhea > Rhea pennata. The sequence goes on along the minus strand of NC_084675.1, from coordinate 8,126,297 downwards.
TGACAGGTTCTTAACTTTCAATTTTCTGATCCTCTATTACATGGACACAGTTTTCTACTTTAGTGTGCTCAAATGATATGCCTATGATGAGAGATGCTGTACACTTTGACAGAAATGAATGGTTGTTAAAGATGAGAAAAGATCTTTGTACTGGGTAGCTTTCATAGAATACTGTTTGTAAACTCAAGGAGAATATTTTTTTCTGTTCCTCTGAAATGAAGTTTCTTTCCTTTTCACTTACATGTGATTGTTCCATTTCCTTACAGTTCATTACAGTTTTTCCATAGGCCCTTGCTTCAAGGAACTAGAAACAGAAAATTAAAAAAAAACCCATAGCAATAATAAGTAGGAATGGATGTGTGCATGATCTGCAGAATTTTGGCTGTTATGAGACTGTATTCACTGTCTCAGATCTCACTGAAGTATTTTTACTGTATATGAGTGGTGCTGGTCATAGCACCACTATGTTTAAGTGATTTGCTGTTGTTCTACTTAGATCTAACTGTAGTTCCCTCAACTTAATATTAACTTTATTTTTGTTTATCCTAGGCTTTCTGCTCTGGATTTGGTTCTTTTCAAAATGAATACTGAACCATTAAAGACTGGACCCTCCAGTAGAATTTTTTAAAATTTTGTTTTAAAATTCAACATCTGCTTTGTTTTTTTTTCCTTCTACTTGGAAGCATCTACACAACTTTTAAAGTTTTAATCACAATGAATTCGGGTTTATGGAGTCAAGAAAAAGCAAGTTCCTCCTACTGGGAAGAGCGTATCTTTTACTTGCTTCTCCAAGAATGCAGTGTCATAGACAAACAGACTCAAAAGCTCTTGAAAGTGCCGAAAGGTAGCATAGGCCAGTTTTTTCAAGACCGTTCTTCTATGGGGCACTCCAGAAATATTCCTTGTAAAGGCAAGAAACTGCAGGTTGGATTAAAGATTCTGGAACAACCTCATGCAATCCTGTTTGTGGATGAGAAGGATGTTACAGAAATAAATGAAAAATTGGCTGAGCTACTTTTGGCCATTACTAACTGTGAGGAAAGATACAGCCTGTTTAAGAGCAAAAACAGGTTAACTAAAGGTGTCCAAATAGATATTGGCTCAGCTGTTAGAGTACAGCTGAGGTCAGGAGAAGAGAAATTTCCTGGAGTTGTTCGCTTCAGAGGACCCTTGTTGCAAGAAAGGTCCCTAACAGGGATATACTTTGGAGTAGAGCTACTGGTAAGTTTATTGCTCATAGAGAACATGATATATATTTTATAAGATTTATTTGGACAGGTAGTCATAATAAATTATATAACATTGTCACTCCTTAAAACTGTGTAATCTTTATTCTTTTCACAAATATTCTCATCCCTTTGAGCATGACAAGTACTCGGACTCTCAGATCCCTTTTAAGCAAAGGAGTTGAGTATTTTGGTTTTCCCTACATCTGGCAACAATGCATGTACAGGATATCATCTGTAAACGTAGGTTTAGAGATTAGGTTTACTGCTTTTTGTAAGGCCCTGGAGATCAAATGACAACTAGCTAAGATTAGAGGATGGGGCTGTTGTGTGTTCCTGTGAAGGTTAATGTCTGGTCTGTTCCAAGCATACAGGGTTAGATTTAGGAGAGTGCCACTCCTGCATTAGCACTATATTTTTCATAGTAACTCTTTAAATGTTAGGCAAATTCTCAGCAGTTTCCACTAAGAACCTTAGGGAATATCAGGCCTGAGCACTTCTGAAAATCTCTTCTCTATGTGGCATCTCAGAGGTATTTTTGCATGCTTAGGATTCATGTCTAGTATGAAGAAGTCTTGCCTCGATCTGGCAATATTAGATGATGGAAGCAAGACTGCAGCTAAAGAAAGCATGCCTCTCTAAGAGGGGATGGGAAAAGCCTTCTGCCTGTAGCTGCTTTCTCATCTAACGGTGTCTTATTTGTTCACCTAATATGGACAACATGTATTTTTGCCACAAATTCTGACTTAATCTCTGATGGTAATTTGTCAGGCAAATTCTTATTGTGATTTCTCCAAAACAAAGTATTATGCTACTGTTTTTGTACTAACCTGATTTTGCACAAAATACACTGGGTTTTCTTCTCCCTCTGACACTTAGGAAGAAGGTCGTGGCCAAGGCTTTACTGATGGACAGTACCAAGGCAAGCAGCTTTTCAGATGTGATGAGGATTGTGGGGTTTTTGTTGCTTTGGACAAACTGGAGCTGGTGGAAGATGATGACAATGAACTGGAAAGTGATTATGCAGCTCCAGTTGACACAATGCAGGTAGAACTTCCTCCTCTGGAGATCAACTCTAGGGTTTCTCTGAAGATAGGAGAGAGTATAGAGTATGGGACAGTTATATTCTGTGATGTCTTACCAGGAAACGAAAGTTTAGGATACGTTGTTGGAGTGGACATGGTAAGAAAATCTGACTTTAATCATTTTTTGCATGTGTGTTAGCTAGTAAATTACATGCAATATAGAAGAAGAGACATTATTCACAAGCTACTTCAGTGGAGGCTGACATAAAAATGGGAAATAAAGACTTGTGTTCAAAAATACCCCATGATAATTGTTTTTGACCTCAGGCAAATAGTATCCTATTTAATGCTGACAGCTTAGAAGTACTCTGGTTACTTTGAGGAGCCTCCACTGAGCTACTTGCAATGTTAGATATCAGTCTTCAAGTATTAGAGTTGAATGTTTGTCTTGTGAGATTGGCTTTGTCTTGTCTATTTTTTTTAAAGGCTGGAATCGCTTTTTTTCTTCATGGAACTGTTCAGTTCGTATGACTTTATTGTAAAAGATGCTGAACTTTAAGAGTAACATCTAATCTTTCTAGAAAATGTGAAATTTAATTGCCATTTAAAATTATTTCTAGCAGCCTCAGAACTTTTAAAATGAACTACTTGCAAATTCTTGGTAGTTGAAGGTGTGTGGGTTGTTTTTTGTTCTTTGTTTTTTGTAGATTAGATGCTTTCATTTTCTTGGTTGTAGTAGTTAGATAACACACTGGAACTGTTCAAACTTGCATATAAATGATGTATTTTATTAGAGGAATGCTTGTTGAAGTAGGAAGTTTTTTTTAGGCTTATATTTTTGCATTTTTTAAAGGATTATAATGCCTGACTGTTCTGAATACAAAGTTTTGTTACAAGGAAAAAGTTACTGTTAAACCTTTCATTTCCTGTTTCTTGACCATTGGTCAAACACGTTTCTGAGTTGAATATGTGCATTCTGTAAGAGGCAAATTTTTTTCTTGGGAAACATGCGAGATTTCTTTTAATTATTTTTAGGATAATCCTATTGGAAACTGGGATGGAAGATATAACGGAATACAGCTGTGCAGTTTTGCAAGTGTTGAAAGTACACTCCTTTTGCATATTAATGATGTTATACCAGGTATTCTCTATTTTCTTGACTGGAAAACATGCTTGGAACATCTCAACCTAGGCATGTTACATGACTAAAAGAATGCTGTGGGATTATATCATCTTAAATTCACTTGAACTAGTTTCACCTATGTTTTTGATATTTCTCTTCAGCTTCCTCTTTCTCTCAGACACAATATTACTAGGGGGAAGGATTTAATGTAGAACAGTATATAATGGCATATCGTATAGTATTCGGAATACCAGTGTGCCTGAATATGTGAGTGTCTGCAGCAGGAATCTTACTCTTGAATGTTGTTACATTTATTCAGTGAATTTACATATCTTGAATTGGAAAGCTCTCTTCTGTGGTTGAGATGTAAACATTTTGATAATATTATTTATGCATTCTATGCAGCTTAGTGACAGTATGCATTTGAAAGAGTAAACACTTGAAAACTGTTTCTGAGAAATCTATAAAAAGACTGTGCACAAATTCTCTATTGAGAAATACTCATTGAATCGTGTTAACTCGTAATCAGTACAGTTCTTCTGTTACACATGGGTGCTTTGAAAAAGGCACAGCTATAAAGATTTGTCTAGGTCGTTTGGCCCAAACAAAGTCCTTAGGTAGCTATAAAATAAGTAATTCTGTGATTCTTCTTTGAAGAAAAATTCATGTAAAATTTTTGTTTGAGTTCTGTTTGGAATCATGGGCTAATGCTGAGTGCAGCTTTGTAGCGTGTGTAATCTGTAGTGATTGCCTTGTCTCTCTTCTGGCCAACTCTGCTTTCTTAATACAGTCAGACTAAAGATGCAGTGTTAAATGTTACATATGCTCAGTTCTTCTGTAATTTTCATTTTGTATCTCTCACCTGTTTGTTTTAGCTGAGAGGCATATTCTTGGGTTCTCTTTTCTCTGGAGAATTCATGGGGCTCCTGTGTTATTGGGGAAAAGAGCATTTGCTGTAATTGTGTTTGGGGAAAAAAATCAGAACTTCATGCTTTTGTTTCCAGTATGGGAAGCATAAAGGTACATTGAAGAACCTGTAGTCAGTCTATTTAGTTTGTTCATTTCAAGAAATTTAGGTAGACTTCAAAGTAAAGTAGTTGCTGATGCAATGGAAGCATTTCCTATTTCGAGAGTGTTGGTTATGTACCAGAGAGGATTTTGCCTCACTCTCTTTTGAAACTTGCCATACCAGATCCAGTTAAATTTCAAGCAAAATTTCTCTGACATGGTAAGGCAGAGAAGAGAAAAACTAATACTTTATTCGTATACCACGTCCTAGAAACTGTGTCGCAGGACAGGAGACCTCCCAAGCTTGCCTATACCTCAAGAGGTGGTGGTGACAAAAGCTTGTTCAACCACAGTAAGCCAAAAGCTGCAGGTATGTATGAGAAGTAGCTTTCTTTAGACAGGTCAGATAACAGATTTGTTGTTTGAATAAAACTGTGGCCTTGTATTTTCTATCACTTTATACCTTCTGTAACATAGCAAGTTAAATTTCTCTGTGAGGTAGTGAAAGCTTAGAATATTAGCAAGTACTTCCTTTTTTCATTATGAACCTGTTAGTTTTCAGATTCTGTTAAAGTACAAGCAGAAGTCAAGACTACTCAAAATATCTTCATGTTCATGAAGAAGGAACTGGAAAGAAAACAATAATAATAACCCCCCCATCAGTGTGTTCTCCTTTTACTAGTGGCTATTTTGGGTTATAGAATACTAATGACAGTAATATTGTGTAAACCTTGGTTCCATTCTGACATTGAGCATTGACAGAGATGGTCTTTGCTGAAGTAACTATGGTTACATGTTGACACACACAGCTGTGTGTAATTGGGTCTGTAGTTTGATTACTCTGAAACACTTTGTCTTAACAACAAAGTTAAAAAGATACTTACTTTCAACTGCATTTCAAACTGCTTTATGCCCATAATTTATACTAATAAGAATTTAACACTTAAAGGGTATTTTCTGTGTTGTTTTTCAGATTCCTGACTTGAAATGTCAGTTTGGAGAATTAACTAGTTTTAGGATAATCTGCTACCTTGTTGCAAGCTTAGAACTGTGTTAGCTTTGATGTAAGGCTTGCTGTCTTGTGGAAAGGCAGTTCTGTCTGATTCGAAGTACATTAATAGATTTATATTATGAAATATGACCCTAACTAGCCTTTTATAAATGTAGATATATATCTTCAGTAAAACATGCTTTGTTTTCTAGGATCTACCTCTGAACCTGGGAATAGAAACAGATCTGAAGTCTTCTACACATTAAATGGCTCATCAGTTGATTCTCAACCTCAAATGAAAACAAAACCTCCATGGTATATTGATGAAGGTAATAAGAGATGATAGTCTTTTATGTAGACATGCATTTTATTTCAAAAAAGTATTTGTTCTTTAAATAAAGCAAAAAGGAATTTAAATTAAAAGCTGTTGGAATGTAGCTTCTTAGCAGAAGACATTGCATCATGGAACCCCATGAAAACATAGTCTGTCTTAATTGACAGACCTGTTGGTTTTATCCTTTTAGTAGATTACTTTCTTGGAAACATATGTGAAGCTATGTGGGGATGTCTGTGTCTTGCAGGCAAACGAAAAGTTAAAGGACACTATTTAGCTACAGGGAATGTAAGTCTTCTTTCCAAGTGTACAGTGTGATTATCTTTTGGATTGTCTTGTAGTTAATATTACAGATCTAAGGGAATTTTAATATTCTGCCATGCCAACTGATCAGTCTGGAGGAAAAGAAAATGGCTAATCATATGTTGGGTTTTTTCAGTAGCTTTTTTTTTAAAGTCATTTCTTTAAAATAACTTTGAATAACAGAATTCTTATGTGGAAGCACAGGTATATGTGCCCAAAGAATCAGTAAACGTTGATTTGCTTCCAGATCCAATGTAGTGTTTCTTTCTGCTGGTTAGCTTTGCCAAAGTGTGGCTAGTTCGCTCAGTGGCTGAGGGGAGCAAATTCTAGATTGTAGTAATATTAATTTACCGTAGAAACATAAGTCATCCCAGGAGCCTTAAAAAGGGGGGTGTTAAATTGGTTTTAGTTGCCTAAAAAAATGTTGATCTTAGAACTTACTTAAAAATTAGTTTATTTTAATAATATTTAAAAGGAACAGGGAAAGTATCCATTTTAGAAAGGAATGTGAAACTGAAGAGTTTTTTTCTGTTTTTTATTGTAATTTTTAGATACTAACTTCAGTTTATAAAGCAGTATGGGAAGAAAAGGTAATGAAGTAGAGGCTACTTGCTCTGTAAATCCCAGTTGTCTATTACAGACCATCTAGAGAGATGAGAGAAGATAAACATTTGTGCTAGTACATCTAGTTGTGATCTCATTTATCAAGCACTGTATTAGTCATGACTTATTTAAATCCTTTATTCTCTATGGGTACTGACAGATTCCTTGTGCTAGAACCAAAGTATCCTGTGATATCAGCCGGGGAATAAGCACTCTTCCAATTTCATCTCAAGTCTGCAAGCAATTACTCATCTCTAAGTTGGGAGCCAAGTCCTTTCTTGATTCACACCACTGATTTTTCACTAGATTTTGCCTGTTACAGTAATAATCCTTGGGAGTTATTAGCTTGTGTTCAAACACAAATTTTGGCATGAGGTTAAAATAAAAAGAAAAATCTGATTTTGATCTAAACCTTCCCGTAGTTTCTGGCTAGTATCTCACAACTTGTGTTAGAAGAACTATTCTCTTTGCTTCTTGGTTTCCTAAGTAACCACTAGTGGAATTATGCTGCTTCAGGATGACTGTTCAACAAGGGCTGCTTGCATCTTCACTTAGATCTGTGATTTTGACTGAGTTTAAAAAAAAAAAAAAAAAAAAAAAAAAGGAACTGCTGTCTCAAAGGCAGGTGGGTCAGAGTTCCCCTGTTTCACCAGAAGGAACAGAAAGTATTTCCCTGGGAAATCTCATGTCTAGAGAGTTTTCCAGCGTGCTGGCCGTGTCCAACAGTGCTCCTTTTTCTGTGCTGTTTGTTTCCATCTGTTGTCGTGAAAGCAACTGGGCTACAGTTGTGTTGCCTCGGTCAGGCAGCCTGTGTCTCTAGTGTTGCCCTGTGCAAACTTCTTCATTTATGTTCCCCACTGTTTACTAGATCCTAGCCGGGATACCTGTTACATTCGATCTGGCTTGTAGTTGCAGATACATTTATTGTTTGGCAGCTGAGTGTCCCCTTTGCTAGCGGGGAAAAAAATTTAGTTAACTTTTTTTTTTTAACAGTTGCTGAAGACCCTGCAAAATCGCTCACTGATTCTTCTCCAGGATTTGGGCATTCTTCACCACCTCTGCAGCCACCTTTAACAAACTCTGTGTCTACAGAAAACAGATTTCACTCCCTCCCTTTTAGTTTGACAAAAACCTCGAGTACTAATGGTAGTATTGGACACAGTCCTCTCTCTTTATCTGTTCAGTCAGTCATTGGTGATGTAAATACTACAGCTAACCAGGACAGTCCATCAACAGCAGGTCCTATCAGTAACTCGCATGGTCTTGAAGCAGGTTCGCTGGCTGAAGTTAAAGAAAATCCTCCTTTCTATGGAGTAATTCGCTGGATTGGCCAGCCCCCCGGAGTAAACGAAGTATTAGCTGGACTAGAACTGGTAAATATAATCTGAAAAGTCAATTTTATTAATTACCTGTGTCCTTAGTTTTGTACCTGGGTATTAGAGTCTGTATACTCTGCAAAAGTCTGAAAGAGTCTGTCTAAACAGATTGTCTTATGATCTGCTTATAACCTAGGTAGAACTTTAAATGAGCTTTAACTTTTGTGGCTGCATCAGGCCTTATTCTAAGATGGACTTGTGTCAGAAAGAGTCAGTGAGGTAACAGTGATCTCTGTAATCAGTGGTAGTAATCTTGGTACTGACAGACATGTTTTTGTGTTTTTATAGGCCACTTGTAAATTTGTAGCTGCTACAAAGAGGAATTGCTGTTACGAACTGAAATTTACTTTATGGTGATTTCTTCCCCAGTTGTGAATGGCTATCAATTATATTAATTTCCTTTGTATGCAGTTAGAGATGTACAATTTTTTTTATTCTGGGATAGCTTTCAGTAAAATTCTAGCTGAAGCTGTGTAGGTTTTTATGTAAAACAACAAACATCTTTAGTAAAGTAAGTGAGATATGACTGGGATTTCTGTTGGTACAAAGAATCCTGATCCTCTTTAAGATGAAGATCAAACTATAATTTGACATAGGCATTCTGAGATTGTATTTATGGGTTGTACATGTTAAATTTGGGCCTTGAACTTGCCTGTATTGCACTTCTGTTCTAAAATCTCAATTGTTAAATAACTTGTTTTTCAGACTTAAGTTGTATTACCTTTTCTTGGTGTATGTATTGTGTGCTTTGAAGCAGGCAGTGTTTCTGTGCAGACTAAATTATGCTGGAAATACTCACTCTGCCCAAAGCTTGATGATTTTATTTAAACCCTAAATGATGTCCAGTTGTGCATGTTTTTTCTAACTTTACAGAGGATCTGGGGAAACTGACTAGCTTAGTTAGATTCTTAAAATTGACCAGGTGTAATTCTCACTGTCCTTTCCCACCCCCTACAAGTTTCCTCTTATGCAAAAATTTAAGTGTTTTTTTATTTTGTATGGAGGGAAAAGTACATGTGAAGAAATGTCTCAGTCTTCTCAATAAAACAAGCTAAAGAACACCTCAGCTGAAACCTAATATAGTAAGTTGCAGGAACACTGTATATCAAACTTCAGAATAACTGAAGGATGATTTATGGGTAGCTACTTTATCAAACATCTTCTTTCTAGAACTCCATAATGAGAAAAATAATGAATTATCACTTTCATTTTTCAGGAAGATGAATGTGCAGGTTGTACAGATGGAACGTTTAAAGGAACTCGATACTTCACTTGTGCTCCAAAGAAAGCTCTTTTTGTTAAACTCAAAAGCTGCAGGCCAGATTCCAGGTTTGCCTCACTGCAGCCAGTTTCCAACCAGATTGAACGCTGCAACTCTCTAGGTATCAAGTTTGTTCTTATTTATCAGTTGGGAACTGACATGGGTTTTAGTTTGAATTATTGCTGCCTTCTGTATTTAATATTGAATGCTTGGAAACCTGTACAGATATTGCTTAAATGAGATTGAGTAGATCAGTTTGTATAGAACATAATACTTCTCTGAATTACTTATACTTTAAAACAAGAAAATGTTCATATATTTAAATTTTATGGAATTAAAGGGTTTCTTATGCTCTACATCTTTTACTGTAGAAGGGGTAAAGCAATTTTGCCAAAAATGCTAGTGCAACTCCAGCATTACATAATTGGAATTTCAGAGACAAAGGCAGTTATTTTTCTATAATGTCAGATGATCTTTTTTCTAAATATTAAAATAGAGAAGTCTACAGTTGTGGAGGTTAGTGATGGAAAACATGAATAGTTTTAGATTGACTTGAAATGTTTTAGATTTTTGGGCTCCTGTCAACAGCAAAGAAAAGTTTCTCTGTACTTGTAAGGTGGTGTAAACAGAGCACTTAAATGGGAGAACTTGGTTCGTGATAGATAAAGCCTACTTCAGTGCTTCGTGGTTTCAAAAGTACTCTTATGTGCCTTGTCAGTGGAATTTAAGGCCCTATTTTTTAAAGAGAGAGAGTGTCTGTTACAATAAATGCCATTCTAGTCCAGAGAAGGAATGCTTTTCACTAAGACAACACTTAAAAGCCATAAAAAAGCCATAAAAAAGTAATAGGACTTAAAAACTTAAAAAGCCATAAAAAAGTAATAGGAAAATCTTAAGAGGATAAAGTTTGAGGCTTTAAAGTATTTTTTTTCAAAAAACATTTCAGCCTTTGGAGGATACTTAAGTGAAGTGGTAGAAGAAAACACTCCTCCAAAAATGGAAAAAGAAGGTTTAGAGACAATGATTGGAAAGAAGAAGGGTATCCAGGGTCATTACAACTCCTGTTACTTAGACTCTACCTTATTCTGGTAAGTTCATTATTTGTATAGTAGTATCCCAACGTATGGGTGAGAGGGAGGGATGCTAGAAATGCAGAACATAATCTTTAGTTGTAATGACTGTCTTTACTGTGCATTTTATAAAGTCAAGCATTGTAATTTTTGGCATTTAACTTCTTCAATTTCAATGAGTTTATGTGCTGGCTAATGTGAAGTGCTAATCGATCTTCCCAGTGTCCAAACTGTACTGGTCTTAGGTATCTATATGCTTTTTGACTGAGGGAGTCCCAGAGCTGCAAGTGGTTTCAGGATGAGTGTACTGTGGCAGAAGTATCTCTTATACTTGTTCTTAGTCCTGCCTGGACATTTGCTTTTGTCTGCTACTGGAGAAAGGATACAGAGTTAGTGGACCTTTGCTCTCATACAACTGTGTTGTCCTCTGTCTATAATCTCTTTCTGAGCTTGTTTAAATCTTTGGTTTTCCTGTGGCTTTAGTTGGTTTGTCTTACACTGCTCAGGCATCTGGTTCTATCTTTTAGAATCAAAATAACCTCCTTTTTTCTTTGCAGCCTGTTTTCTTTCAGCTCCGTTCTAGACACAGTGTTACTCAGACCTAAGGAAAAAAATGATGTAGAGTATTATAGTGAGACTCAAGAGCTGTTGCGGACGGAGATCGTGAATCCTCTTAGAATGTAAGTGAAAGACAAAAAGCTAGTCTCTAGTCTAATATAAATTTTATGATAAATCCTGCTGGGTATGCGTTCTTTTCACAAATCTGAATTTCCCTAGCTGCTGCTGCTCAACTGTTAATTTTTTAGAGTATTTTTAGTTGTTAGTGGTAAACTTAATGTGGTTAGAAGTAATTATTCATTTTTAATGTTTAAATATTTTTATTAGCATTTGTTATTTGTGAATGGAGTCAGCATGAAGTGATTATAAAATCTGTATAGGTATGAGTACAAAAGCATTGATAAATAGAAGTTGTCATGTAAATATGGATGTTGTGGAGGAACATGCTTTCAATGTTTTTGACAAGAAAAGTGCTTGGGTTATCTTATGTGGAGTTGCAGAAGTTGTTAGATTTGGAAGGGCATTTAAAGAAACTTTAATTTTTGCATAGGGAATGCAAGTAGCCAAAACATTTTTATTAAACTTAACATGAGTTTTATTTTTTTAGGCACAGTGAACAAAGGAAATATGGCAAAAATGCATATTATGTTACTTCAGCTTATTTTTTAAAAAACTTGCAGTTAATGGTTGTAGAACTGAAATTGTAGACTGTCAATGAACAATTTATCAAGTTTCTCTTCTGATTCTTGGAATAAATGCTGGCTTTTGAACCCTTCATAAGGATCTCTGTACGCTACCTACTGTATTTCAGGTTTCTGTGATACAGACAGTAGGATACACAGAGTAGCAGAAATCTCAAGGAAGACAAAGTCTTACTTTTCCTACCTTTCTGCCATGTTTAAAACTTTCTCTGCCCTTTCTCTAAAGTTTTAGGGGAAAAGATTGAATGCTAAAACTTCAGTTTCTCAGGTCAGCAATACAGTTCTGTATCTCAAATGCTGACTTTTAAATGACTTCTGCAGTCCTACTGTAATACCCGTCATTCTGAAAATGATACATTAAGCAGTGCATGTTTGTGTGAAAATGCAAAAACGAGTAATTATGTAGCTGACTAATCAGAAAATAGTTATCCTTCTGGTAAGTGTTTTTTAAAAAGTTCTTGAAATTTTTGCAAGAACCCTGAGTGCTACTCTTAATTTGTGGTGGTGCATTTGGAAAACAATGAGTCAGGTTGAATACAGGGAGTCAATACATAGCTCTGTTCTCAATTAAAGAGGGATCAGAGAGCTTGTTTCAACGTTTGACTAGGGTTTTTTCCCCTCTTCTGACTTGATTAGAAACTAGTTAATAGCTTATTGAATCATTTATTTTAGATATGGATATGTCTGTGCTACAAAAATAATGAAACTGAGGAAAATACTTGAAAAAGTTGAGGCTGCATCAGGATTCACTTCAGAAGAAAAAGGTACCTGGGAGGTTTTCCTTTCTTTGGGATTTGTAAGAATTATACTGTGAAGTAACTTAAATACTTTTCTATATTATTCTAATATAAAACATGCAAATATTTCTTTGTAGCAATAATCTGCCTACCAGCGACCTGAATGAACACTGGGTAGTAAAAAGCTCTTTTCTACTGCCTTAGGTGTGTTTAGGAACCCTAGCCTAACAGTTTCTGCAATGACAACCTTTCACTGCCTCTGAAAAAGGAAACTCCCTTCTAGTATGTAGGAGAGATCTAAGGCTTCGTTTCAGAAATGAAGACACTGATAAAGTTGGGGACTTTATCCTCTTTCAGATTGTCACTTTGTTCTCCGAGGAATGAACTTCCCACCACCACATTTCATCACTATGTCTGTGTAGTGTTTTAAGAAATAAGCTAGTGTAAGTCACATTAGAAAAACTAAATGCCAACCTTTTGATCTTCTGCATATGATTAATTATCAGTGTGTTATGTAGCTATTTCTTTTTTGTCTGGGAGAACACTAGGCTCTTTGTAAATGCTAAATGCTAGAAACCAATATTTATTGCAGTTAGTGGCAGAAAGAGAAATAAGCCAGAAAACATTGTGTTATGGAGAATAGACCTCTGGGAAGCTAGTGTTTGCTACGTTCTCAGCGCTCAGTCTCTAGTATAGATGAATTTTGTAATACAGCTTATTTTCCTATAAGGGCTACTGTCACTACTCCTTAAGTCTACTCTGCCATTCTGCTGTTTTATTTTGAGTGCTCTTTCTTCTGGAAAAATTCTGTGGTACCAAGTGATTTCTCTGAAATACAGAACATCTTTTTAACCTTTACTGGCAAGCTTTGTTACACATTAAAGCTGTATCTTTTATTAGAGCTATTTGACTCTAAAAGATTAAATGAAGACTTGTGTCATGAAAAAGCTCATAGGTTGTCATAACCTTACAGTGTTACTGAAGCTGTAAAAATAAAACACTTATTTTTCATTTTAACATAAAGCTTATCATTATAATAATATTGCCTTTTTAAATCTGTATTAAAGACTGTTTTTACATGCTAACAAAACTTTATTTTTTCCCAGATCCAGAAGAATTTTTGAATATCTTATTTCACCATATTTTAAGAGTTGAGCCCCTGTTGAAAATAAGGTGATTTTTTTTGTTGTTGTGGAACTCTTAGAAGTGAATTTATCTATCTGTGGAGGCTGATGGGGAGGGAGGAGCTGCTGCCTTCCATGTTGAGACAGCCCTTAGAGCACCTTAGAGCACCTTTGACTTGCTAATAAGATTTGATGCAGTAAAGTTAAATCAATAAACCTGATAATTTTGCTTACTGTTGGTGGTTTTGTCCTGCTAGTTGTCTGTTGCGAAAGCTCATGAAAATGGTCACAAGGACTGGACAAAGATCCCTTACCCTCGTGCTGTCTACCTGAGAGCCCTTGTTCTTTCCTATTAGCAATGCTCGAGAGGGGTGTGTGAAAGAGGACCCTACAGCACTTTGTATTATGGCCTCAGTTTATAGCTATTTTGGGGCAAACTGCAGAAATTTCTGAAACAGTGTTTTAAGTGATAGACTCCAACTTATGTTTCCTCATGTCTTAAAAAAAAATATTTGAATGGTTTACCTTAGTCGAGCTTTTTTTTTTCTTTATTCAAACTAAGAGATACTAGCATTTATATATGTCTTTGTTCTTACTGTAGTGCTAAAAAGGTTCAATTGCTTAAACTCAGGCAATGGAGCTATAACAGATATGGGGATTGTTGCCCACTGCTGTTCTGCTTGCTGATACCTGCACTGCCCATGTGCCTGACACATTCAGTGACATCAGCAATGTTACCAGTTATTTCCCTATAGTTTTTCAGTCATGAAAGGAATTTTATTAATTATGTGTTGCTGTAGTATATATGCAGTGTTCATGAACTGTTGGGCTGCTCAGAGATATGGGAATGTGAACTCCAGAAACAGCACTCGGAACTAACTAGTGTCTCTCTGCAGTACTGCAGTCCGCTATGCAGACATAATTTAGGTCTACTGTGGCTGTTGTCTGTGGTACTTATGTAGAGAAATTTTGAATAAGTTTGAAGAGGCGAGAGATCAAGGCATATCATGAATCGAGAACTCTGTTGCCATCTCTGCCTAGACAGAAGTCTGTTTGTTGGCCACTTAATTTTATGAAAACTAAACACCTCAACAGCTTTAAGGGTATAATTGAGCCTATATAGGACAGGTCTTTAGAAAATAACTTGCCATATTGTGACGCGCACAGTTATTACTTCATCACTTCAGTTCTGTGAAGTACAATGAGCTGAAGAACCATTGTGGCTAATGGACTCCCCAGTGCCCCAACTCCCCCCTGCCAATGAAAACAGCTGGGGTACTGTTGTCTTCATGTGAGAATACACTTATAGTTTTAGGTAGTTAACAAGTGCTGCTGAGACAGAAATCAGAGTTAAAAGGAGTGAAGTAAAAGAAAGAAAAGATACCTCCTGTTTCACTTGTCACTTCTGCATTATCTTCTAGATATGTTTAATCCTTGTTTTGCAAAGCTTGGCCTCCAAGGCTTTTGTTCCTTCATTTTGCTTTTAGTACCTAAGTTGGTATATATTTTGATACATGCTGTACTGTGCATGTATATAGCTTTGAGTGTAATTCAGAAGTCTGCTTTTTTTCTCCCTGTAATAACTGTGTGGATAGGCTAAAAATTAATAGTAATACCTTTGTGCATTGCACTTTGAGAATCCACGCTTAAATGCTTCATTGTCATTTGAGGATTTCTCAGTGTATTTCAAAGTAGAGAGGATAGTGTGTAGGATATAGAAGATCTATGCAGGGGATGTATAGTAGATTTTCTGGTAGCTAATACTATTCTCCCAGTAAAATATAGCTGTTAGAGTAGACTTTCAGGATCTGAATTTTTAATTTGTTTTTAGATCAGCAGGTCAGAAGGTACAAGACTGTTACTTCTATCAAATTTTCATGGACAAAAATGAGAAAGTTGGAGTCCCAACAATCCAGCAGTTACTGGAATGGTCTTTCATTAACAGCAACTTGAAGTTTGCAGAGGTTGGTGACAGCTGTTGCTTTGCATCTTACAGCTTAATTCTAGAAATGATGATACTTAGATTTTTACCCATTTGGCAGTGGGATGAAAATGGGATTCGGTGTGAAGAGAGAATGCAGACATGTTGGTAATGAAGTAGTAGGTCAGTGGTACAGGTTGCCTATATTAGAAAAATAGTTTAAAGTTGCCTTAATGACATGTATCCTTTGGCTAAGCAGAAAAACTCTAACTTAGCACAAGCACAACTGGACTTTATTACATTTGACAAAGAATTGGATGATAGTCTCCTGGGTGTGTGTTTTGGTTAGTTTCAAACATCCAAATTTATTTTGCTTACTGTCTCACTAATTTTAAAGTCAGTGAGCCATGAATTCTAAGTAGCTTGAAGGTGGCCATAGCATTTCCTATAAAGCTCTATAACTTTAGATAACTATCCATCTCATTACATTATATTCTGCCATTTTATGTAGGCACCTTCTTGCCTGATTATTCAGATGCCTCGATTTGGGAAAGACTTCAAAATGTTCAACAAAATTTTTCCCTCTCTGGAATTAAATATAACAGATTTACTTGAAGACAGTAAGTATAACATGTTATGTATAATGAAAGTGAGTTGCTGAAAGTGACTTACACAGTGAAAGTAAGTACTGCTGCGTTTTCTATTTCACTAGTACGAGGCTTAAACTGAGGAGGAATTATTATAACCAGTAAACTTCCTATTCTCTTCCTCATGTCAATTGAAAGCTGTAATTTGGAAGAATGTATAGAATGTAATTTGCTTGATTATGTTTTTCTTTAACTTTTGTGTCCATATAAAACTATACTTGTTATTTCAAGACAGAGTTGTTAAAATTGAGCAAAATGATTCATTAAATGGAGATAAGTAAACTTAAAGCAAGGGTTAGCACCAAGGTTGGTTAACAGGGATTTTATGTTGACTCATTTTCATTAGTCTTCATCAGTTTGCATTGCATGTCTCTAAGCTTTTCTTTTTAATCATTAGTTGAAAAATACTTTTTTAAAGCAGAAGAGATCTGAGATTGTGTGAATTTTAAGCATGTAGTGATAATGTTTTCAACTATAAATGTCATCTTTGTTTATATTGGCCTTATTAATGCCTAGTTCTATTTCTTTTGTTGTATTACCTAAGGCAAAATATCTAGTTATATATTTGAGATAAGAGTTAATAAATTATTGATTAGTTAGAATAATCATCTAAGCTATGGCATGAAACACTGTTATGGCAATTTCACCAGTTTATGCTATTTATTTGCTTGCTGAGGTTGACAGACTTAAAAGCTAAGCTAGCTATTACCAGTATGATGAGAGAACTAACTTGATTTGAAAAGTATATTCTTACTTGCTTTATTTAGTTGATACAACTTAATGTTTGTTGTTTTATTTTTCACTCATTATTTAAACCATTTATTTTATTCTATGTTCTGTCTTAGGGGAGAAGTTAGGTCATATGATGGTATTTCTGCTTTACTGGGCAATCTGTTTTTAAGCTTTTTTAATCTAGGATTTTTTACCCACATTTTAAGTAATAGTTTGCACTCCTTTCTATACTCTTCTCCTTAAACAAAAAAAGCCCCCAAATCAGGAGACTAATGCCCTGTTTAAAAATGCAGCTCCCAGACAGTGCCGTATATGTGGAGGGCTTGCTATGTATGAGTGCAGAGAATGCTATGAAGATACTGATATTTCTGCTGGGAAAATCAAGCAGTTCTGCAAAACCTGCAACACCCAAGTAAGTTGTCTCTTTTAGTCATGTAGGGTTTAACCTAAATGGTGTGTACTGTAATAATCAAAAGGAAGATATAAGGGTTGTAGTGAGACCTTCTCACCAGTGCTGCTATAATTGCCTCTGCCAAGTAAAGTGTAGCCTTCAGCAACAAATCACGATTTCCACTTGATCCTGCAATGCATTCATCAGTTTTTTACTATAGACATGGCAACTGCCTTATCTAGCACAGAATACAGTGGAGAAGTAGTAAGAGCAAGCAGCTTGGAATGTGTTCCATGTGGCTTGCTTTAAATCACCATTTTGCACACATGTTACCTTGTTTGAATCAATAAATTTATGACATGCAACCATTTGACATTTAGAGCTGTTTGGTAAATTGCATGAAGCTGTCATGCTCGTGGCTTGTTTTGAAGTCTGAGCATAGCAGAAAATTGCTGCATTAAGTCTGACCTCTCTTCTGACCTTAAATTTGACTCTTCTGGGCATTATTGAACTGTGCTGGTAGGGAAAAAAGAAATGTTTGCTACTGTTGTTGCAGTTTCTTCTCTAATGCTGTTAATCTTCAATTCGGCAGTACTATTCTCTTTAGCTTTGTCTGCTACTGAAACAAATAATCGTGTGGGTTTTTTTCTTCTGAAATATTGCTTCAATTGTAGGTTCATCTTCATCCCAAGAGACAGAGTCATAAATTCAATCCATTGTCACTTCCTAAAGATCTGCCAGACTGGGATTGGCGACATGGTTGCATCCCATACCAGAAGATGGAGTTGTTCGCTGTTCTCTGCATAGAAACAAGCCACTACGTCGCTTTTGTTAAATATGGGAGGGATGACTCTGCCTGGCTTTTCTTTGACAGCATGGCAGATCGGGATGGTAGCTCATTAATTTATTCTCTTACTAATTTTCCTTTAAAGTTTTACCTGTATTACTTGTATTTTAAACTTCAGTGCCTATTTTTAACCAATTTGGAGATATTAACATCACTTAAGTATTTGATCTAGGGACAGCGTAATCTGACCCAGCCTTTCCTCAGTATATTGATTTCGTAGGAGCCCCTAATTTGCATGGTCTGAATTCTACCCAGATGCCTCAGTAAGTACAAAAGTAACTGCAGGAATTTTCCAGCAGTACTCTTTGTGCATTCTTCTATACCTAGCAAGTTTGACAGAGATTTTATTTTAAATACAGTTTCAGGAACTTTCAGTCTACACTTCAGTGGATGTACACAATTATCAGCATGCAAATATTATTTCTGTAGCTTTGCTTAAATGAACCTGTTGTCTTTGGAATAAAAAGAAATAACAAAATCAATGCCACTCCTTTAAATCTCTAGAGTTAGCAGTGGGAAACTGTTGCCCTGTAATAATAGGACTGTCAAGATATCAAGTGTTCTCTTAGATACTATTGCATTAAACACTGAAATAAGGACGCTATGTTCAATTCTAGTGCCTGAGAAAAACAGTAATAGATGCAAGTGTCACTCTTACTATGAGTTGTTTATATGGAGAATTCTTGAGCCCCTCTGTGTTGTGATTTCTTTGGGGTGTGGAGAAGATTCTTGCCTCCTGCTAAAGATGAAACTGCCACAGGATTAAGGTCTCAGTCATCTCCCTATACCCAAAAGGTTATCAAGCTTTGTTCTGAAGTGCTTGAAATATGTATGACTTAAGCCTATTATACTTGATTTCAAGAATGTAGATCATATGAGATAATTGGTGGATATCTGTCCTTCTGGAATTAGTTTTTGTGTCACAAATTTCTCTCTAGCTGGTGAGATACTAAAAGCTAAAAATAAGTTTCTGCTAGGGAACAGTGTCATTGATATCCATGTTTCTATTTAAATTTGCTTTTTTTTTTTTTAACATGGAAACTGGCCAAGAGCAAATTCTGTCTTAGAACAGATGCTTATGGCCTATAATAATCATCAACTGTTACGAGTTGTCACTTTATTTAAAAAGTTTGAGGTGTAGTGTATATTCAGGTCACTCAATGTTTTACTTTAGTGTTAACAACAAAAACCCAAAGTTCTTGTTCTGGTGGAGTTTTGTTTTACCTCGTAGAATGTACAAACTTGCAGAGCACACCTTCTGTATAAGAGACTAAATCCATTCCATGTTTTTTCTTAAACAGTTGGATATTTCAGAGAAATTATGTTTCTTTAGAAAAGCAAATAATTATCCTTGGCATGTTACTTTTTTATACTTTGAAGTTCTTGTGCCATTTAGAACACATAATGAAGTAATTATTTAAAGGCTAAGACTTATACTAGACTTAACTGCTTTGAATTTTTTAGATACTACAAGGTACTCTGGCAACTGCAGTTTTTGCTGAATGCTAGTTTTCAGAAATTTACCCTGCAGTAGTGTAGAATGACAGGTGCAAATTTCTTAGAAGGCATTTTCAAGAATTGGTGATATTGTAATGATTAAGTACAATATTGAGTAAATAT
Organism: Rhea pennata; assembly: GCF_028389875.1. NCBI lineage: Eukaryota > Metazoa > Chordata > Aves > Rheiformes > Rheidae > Rhea > Rhea pennata. The sequence goes on along the minus strand of NC_084675.1, from coordinate 8,106,699 downwards.
ATGTACATGCTATACTAATCTGCTTCTCTTTCTTTGTTTTTCCTCTTGTGTATAAAAGGAGGTCAGAATGGTTTTAACATTCCACAAGTTACTCCATGTCCAGAAGTTGGTGAATACCTAAAGATGTCTCTAGAAGAACTGCATTCACTGGATTCCAGGAAAATCCAAGGCTGTGCACGAAGACTGCTTTGTGATGCTTATATGTGCATGTATCAGAGTCCAACCATGAGTTTATACAAATGAACAATGGTCTCTGGAAAACTGAAGTAACAGTACAGAGATTTCTGCTGTTGCATTTACTGTACTCCTTGGTTAGTTGTAATGCAGCCGTTGCTGGCAATGGATGCGAAGACAAGGAAGAAGTTGACTCTGAGAAAAAAGGATTACTGTTCCAAAAACTACATGTGGAGTTTTGTCATTGAAGTATTTAAGCATTTTGCACTCTAGGAAGTGTGCTTGTGTGTGTTTGTTTTATAAACAAAGTTTAAATGAAGTTATTAAAACTTAAAGCTTTAAGTTAAGTGCATTGATTATATACAGACTTTTTTGAAAATAAGTGGAATTGTATCAGGAGAAAACTCCTTAGTCCTTTAAGAATGTAAAGATAATGTGTTCTCACTTGGTTTATTTCTGTGGACCAAGGATGATGAATTTCTTCTGGTCCCCCCAACACCTGTGCACCACTGCCACCATCGCATCCTCCATCCATCTAGCACCATAAATTAACTGCCTTCAGGAGAGAATAACTACTGCTTTAGTTTTAAATTGTTCATTGCATATTTTTTCCATTAGTCTACTCCATTACATTCAGTCACACATTCACATTTTAAAGAAATTAATATCCATTTAAAGATATAATTCCTTTCTTGTGAAAATCAAGCACACAGACTTCATATCTGTTTAGGATTTTTTGAGGGGGGCAAAAAGAGGGTATTGAGGGGAAGCATAATTACTGAAACAGAAATGCAAGTTAACAGATGTCTTTTTCTAATTGTATATTTTTAAAGAAACAAAGCAGACTGGAACAGAACAGCAAATAGATCCAAATCACTGGGAGGACAAAACAAAATACAGATTGCCTCAGGGAATGTTACTGAAGTGGACTGTAGTTCTTAGTAAAACAAAACTGACTTTTTTATGGTATGTTAAGCTACTACTGGGGGGGGGGGAAATACAGAATATTACATACTCCCCTCATTTTTTGGGATTACTAATGAATATTCAAGACCTTTGCATGGAAAGATAAAACCAGAAGTGAAAATAGTTCAGAATTTTACTGGATACCAAGTAGCTAATGAAAACTAACCAGAAAAACTAAGAAAACTATCAATGTTTAAAAAAAAAAAAAAAAAAAAGGTGGAAGTCTATTGGTGCCAGTTTGCAATGAAAAAGTTTTAGTTAAATACTTCTGTCTGCACTGATTAGCAAACATGCAACATGTGCACTCAGAAAATCTGATTGTACAAATAAGTTATAAATTGCATATAGATAAGCTATACATTTTCAACTCAAGAAACATCAAGATGTTTTGAAAGCTTGCTCATTGGGATCAAGTCTCTAGAAGGAAAGGTCATAAAATGTAACACAAGAAAACCCAGTTTGATCTGCTATTTTAAAGGCAATGGAGACTGATCCTGCATTGTAGAAAATGTGGTTACTTTGTGGTTCTTGAAAAACCTAAAATACTTCTTGAGGATGTACTTTACCACAGGGCAGTGTGGGGCAAGATTTGAAAATTATACCTGAAGGACTAAACCTGTCAGCTCAAAGACTGGAAAGCTGTACTGAGAGAACTAGTCTCTTCCATTGGCTGCTGGATGAAGTGTGCTCTTAATTTTTTCACTCTCAGGAGCAAGGAAGCTTTTTAAAGTAAGTTTCACTGTTTTGCCTCTAGTAGTCTCCTGGCTTCTATGGTCACTTGCCTCATTAATATAGTCTGTGCTGCTCAGTAAAACTGCTGATTCTTTAGTTTCACTACCACTTAGTGCTCTTGACTGCTCTTGAAAAACTTCAGACAGGCTTTAGGTGGTAGTTTCGGTAAATGTCCGCGTCAGTGGAAGGGGTTACTGTCCATTGGCTCCTCCTTGGCCATGTACTGTCCTGCTTGGGGACAGAAGCTGCTAATGCTCAGGTCTGCTGACAGTGATGCTGTGGAAGCATCTCTTAGGGAAAATTAACCCCAAAAGAATAATCTGTAAAGAGTGCATCTTGGCTAGGCCAGTCTGTGTTTGTTAAAGTGGTCTAGAGAACATTTATGCAACCTCAGCAGATGGTATGGTGACTCATCCCCTTGTCTGTATGTTGAAGAGGAAGTCTGGCCACAGCCTCCAGATATCATAAGTGAACTTTTTAAGTAAAGCAAACAGGCAAAAGACAAGAATACAAAAAAGGCAAGAATAATTCAAATATAAAATAAACTTCTAACTCATTACCTACAAGGTTACATTGTTCAATATCTTCATCCCTCTAGCCCCAACATGACTCTCAGCTGTACGGAAATTGAAAAGCAGTGCCCTCTTACAAACAGGAAGCAAGTATAAAGGATTTACAAAATGAACAAGCACAAACCTGTTTAAAAGGAAGACCACCAGTTTTGAAGATGTGGACCTTTTCTTCCCTCTGTGTAGTTTTCTCTGTGCATTAACTTTTGTATGGGCTGTCTTCAGCTCTTGTACCCTTTTCCTGCAGTTTCACACACATCACCTATAAGGTGATGTAAGTTATACGCGTACGTACTTCTTGCCTGTTCTTAGCTCAGAGATACAATCTTTGAGCTACTATGACCAGAGGGGGAGAGTTGGGCTTGGCAACCATTTTAAAGTTTTCTGGATGAATAATCCTATAGCAAAATGTAATCCATCCTTTTTCACAACTGCAAACATCTGATGGCCATGTTTTTTTGGACTGCATATTCTATTAGTAGAAGTGAATTTTAATGTGTAGATGTAAACAGTCTCTCTGGCTTCTTGTCGCCAAGCTTTTGGCCTTCGATTGAAAAGGGAAAAGATGACATTTGAAATCTTGCTGTGGTGTACGTGGAGAACTTGCACACAAAAAACTGAGGGAATTTAAATGTATTATTGCACACACTGACTAATACTGTGTTTTGAAATGCAGGCAGTAAAATACTACCTGCATTTTGTACTACTTTATATTATTGCAAAGCAGTACATAGTTTTGCAAACAGTATATGGTTATATGATCAGTTTATTATTAAGAAGACAGAAATGTCTTCTGTAGGGTAAATACTGGTTTTGACAAGTGAGTCTTTCTTCATTTTAATCCAAAAAGCTTCTAAGTATTGCTCTGTGATGTGCTTCTGCATAGGACAGTGTATGCAAAATGCTATGGAAACTAACCCTAACTGGTTTCCTTTCTTAGAAGGGGTTATACAGGCAGAAAGCTATTTCACTTGTGACAGCAAACCTGTAAAATAAGTTATATACAGGAGTCATATAAACTTTTTAGACTTCAGAATATATTGTAGGGGAATTGAATAAGCTATTTTTGACGAAACAGCCTGCATTTTAAAGCACCTCCTGCTCTTAAGTGTGATGCCCAATGATTCCAGTGACTAAGCACCCAACTTCTCTTTAGTGCATTTGGGAACCTTCCTTCTCATTTCTTGGGTATTTTTTTTTAATGGTAGGTCTAACCATAAATTAATAGCATTTAGAGGATTACTTCATTGTTCAGCTCTTAAACATTGCTAACAATGGCCTTAATCTATGAGTAAGGAAACAAAGAAAATACAGTTCCTGACAGCCTGTAAAAATATAAAGTACCTTTTTATAACTGGGGAGAGAAACTGCGCCCCTATTCTTAACTCTCAGCCCCTACTCCACCAATCAATTTTAGAAACTGAGACTCAGTGGAAAACTGAACAAATCTCTGCAGTACTTACTGCTTATTTTGAACCTGGGGGATAAAGGGTATTAATTAAAGGTGCTGCCTTGCATGTTGCTGTAGGGAACAGTGTAGGCTGCATCAGAATGCTGCCATCTTTTGGTGTGGGAGATGGTAAGAGGAAAAAATACATATGTTCAGTTAAGATATTTCTAATATATTTGTGACACTGGTTCTGAGCGCTTGAAAACAGTACTGTGTTTTACTAAATAGGCTGAGAGATTGCCAATTTAAGCAAGTACTGTGTAACAGGAATTACTCATAATCTTAACTGTTTGGTTCATTTCAATGCACTTATTTTTCTTGTGCACTTTATACTCTGCTGAGTAGATGAACTTGGTAACCACGTCTCTAATGATAGCCTGTTTAATATAATGTTAAGGCACAACATGCTGCAAATGAGAATTTTATGGTTTCAGAACTGACTTGGTGTAAAAGGCAGCCTTGAAGGCTGAGTGTATTTTTACCATTGTAACAAAGCATGTTTCACCGTGCTCTTGATATTTTGCTAAATAAACATCCCATGTTTTGTGCACCAATGGTTTCTTAAACTTACAGATGCTATCTCAAAGAATTGATTAGGGAAACGGTTGTATCAGGTTGCCCTGGACTAGCCTTATTTCCCTCTCCCCCCCCCACCCCCCAGTAATGTTAGAGAAACGAGCTGCTGCTGGAAAGGAATGTACCGTATGCTGTCTCTATTAATTAAAATTGTCATTCTGATGAATCTCTTTATTTCTTTGGGGCTCAGATTTTTGTGAGTGTCAGAAGCAATGATGAATACAATGTTGGACTAGCTTGTTTAGTGTACTTAAAGGGTTGTTCCTTTTTAAATGACTTTTTTAAATAGTTGCTTAACATTTCCAGGAAACTTGGCAATTGCTAAGGGCATGAGGTCAGTTTAAATATTTTTAAAATCTTCATCTTAGTGTAAATATGTCTTAAATACTTGCAAAGGATATTTTTAGAGAATAGGTTTTTCTTTTTATCTGAAGTTTTCATTTGCAGTAAGATCATTATTTGATTTTTTTTAAAGCATGAGAATTGGCATGGAAAAAATGCTTAGACCATCTTACCTGTTTTGCGGCAAGGGCATTAACGTTTTATCTTCTCTAGTGCAGAGCCCTGCTGAGCAACTGTGGCTGGAAGCTTGACTGTGTATTTCCAGCATTCAGTCACGAGAGGGCACTGCTTGTAGTTGCTGAAAACTTGGTGCCTGATCCTAAACCACTGTCCATAAAAATGAACTTTTATATTCACATGCATCTTGAGCTTAATTTTTATAATAGGCTTTATAAAGTTTTAACTCAAAATGAGCTCTCTCTGCTTCATTGCTTTCACAGGTTTATGAATTTCAAAACTGCAAAATCTATTGCAGTATTGTTTAGATCGAAAGGGTGAATATGCTTAACTTTCCCCAAAGTCGGATCCAGGGGTAGTTCAGAAAGGAAGTGCTGCAAGAGGAGCCAGCGGCCGGTGCTGGGTGTCAGCCAGGCCCGTGGGCCCGCTCCTCTGTGTCCGCCCCGGAGGGGTGTCAGTCTGGGAAAGCTGCTGACTTGGGGCAACGCGCTTTTGCCTGGGCCAAGGCTGGCACTGTGCAGGGCAAAGCTCTGCTCAGGGAAGGTCTCATCCAAAGGGAATCTGAATTTGAAAGATTAAAGTAGATAGATATTTTATACCTCCCCATACGAAGGTTTCTTGAGGGACTGTAGAAGTTAATGGAAACTGTAAGCAATTTGCATGCAATGCACTTAAACCAAGAAGCTTGATGCAAAACAAAATGTGACAGAATGAAAAAGCACAGCACCAGGCAGAAAGGCTGCCAGTGCTGCTTGAAGCTTTGGCCCGAAATTACCTGCTCCCGGCTGGCCCGTCTTCAGTGTGATGCGATGCAGTTATCCACTCTTTGGGGGACAGAAGGAAGCCAGGCTGGGGCGTGTGCTTTCAGATAGAGCCTCAGTGATGCCTGGGCTAGTGAGCGCCTCGCGGGCGCCGCCACCACTTGCCTCTCCAAGCTGATTTCTGCTGGGGCTCCTGGCCCAGACTCTGCTCCGAGTGGAGCAGGCCCTGCCCGCGGCTCTGCGTGTGCGTGCGGCCAAACCAGGAATATCCCCGCGTTACTGCCGAGCACGCCCTCCTTGCTCCCCGAGCTCCGGCGGGCTGAGGGGCGACGCGTCACCTGTCCTGCGCGATCCTGAGCTGCACAGTGCTCCTCCGACACACCGAGCAACGCCTGTCGCTGCCCTGTGCTGCAGCCAGCCGTGGGGACCGCCTATCTGAAAGTGTATTTTGCTGTTGCCACAGCCACTTACAACACCCCCCCCCCCTTTTTAAAGGGATAACCAAATGCTGTTTTAGGGGGGAGCAGGGGGAAATGCTGTGGGACACATGCTGAGAAGTAATCTGATGACAATAACTGCAAGGACTGCCCTTTCCCCCAGCTGCCCTTAATACCAGACCAGGGCTGCGTCGGCTTTGAAGCCGCCCGGCTTGGGCGCCCGCGGGCTTGGGCGCGCTGCACGCAGGAGCGAGCACGGCGCAGCGCCAGCCCTCCCACCCTGGGCACCCGCTGGGCTGCAAATACGCGAAGGCAACAATCTCCCAGGGCTCCCAAGAGAGAAAATAACCCAAGGGCAGCAGGGAAGGGAGCGGGAGGGGGGGACTCCCACCCTCTCGCCCTTCCTCCCTCCCTCCCCCCCCCCCCCCCGGCTGTCTCTGAGAGCCTCGTGCATCTCCCCCCAAATGCTTTGGAAACATCTCTTGAAGTTTAGAGAGCTGCAAAAACATATTGGCAGCATTAGCAACTGGCAATATCAGCAGCCAGTTTCATAAATACCACTAACCCATTAAAGCCTTTTAAGAGAAAATGCCTGTGATCAGTGCACGAATATTTTCTGTCCTTCAGCAAAGCCATTACTTTCAAAGAGAATGAGCCCGAAACTCGAAACTAAGTGTGTGTGTGTGTGTGTGTGTGTGTGTGTGTGTGTGTGTGTGTGCACGCGTGTGCATATGCACACAAATGTGTGTATGGGGGGGGGTGTGCGTGCGCGTGCGTGACCACAAGCCACCGGCATCTGCACGTGGCAGTGGTCCCCGGCGGCGGCCCGGCTGCCGGCGCCGCGAGGGTTCCTGCGCCGTGAGGGCGCCGGGCGAGCAGGGCTCCCTGCGGCACGGCGGGGGCCGTGAGCGGGACAAGCCCCATGCTGGCACTCACGGCCCTGGGCCGGAGGCAGCACGGCGGTTGCGCATGAGCGCTGGCATATGCAGATGCCTTTTATAACTGAGCTTATAGCACAGTTAAGAAAAGGGCTGTGGTGGTAGGGGAAGCAGCCTTTTTATCAGCCAAGTCAAGTTTTGCAGCTGATTGATCTGGGGATACAGTAATTTGACAATGGATGTTGTTATCATTATTTTTTTCATATTCAAAAGAAGTATTTGGGCTTTTTTTTTTTTTTTTTTTTTTTTTTACTATGACTAGTATTTGTGTGCATTGATAACTGCAAACTGAAATAATATGCTGCACACGTGTATTTTTCTATTTTTCTATCTCCCTACAAGCATGACTCTTCACGGCCCCAGTTATTTATTAGGCACTGCTGGTGATCGCGCAGCCATTAAGCCACGGCCAAGGTCAATGCTGTGCTGGCAGCTGAGGCTGCGGTGTTACAACGGTACGGGCTGGGGGCTGCGGCTGGTGCCCACGCCACCCTCGGGGCTGCTCAGTGCGACCGGCCAGCTCACATGGAGACAGCTAATGGCTTCGGGACACCCCCCCACACCCCTCACTTGCTGATCAACCTCTCCCTCCTTTTGTCTTTCTTTTTTTCCCTTGGGGGGCCGGGGGGACATGACCCAGGAACGTTGCCTCACGTAAAGCCCAGCTCCGCCAAGCTGGACCGGCTCCTTTGCAGCAGGCCTGGCCCATGCTCCAGCTGCAAGGCAGTTAAAGCCAGTGAATTCTGCAGGCAGCAGCCACATAAATACTCATTTTGGAAAAAGAAAAAAAAAAAAAAAAAAAAAGAAAAGCTATGCTAACAGAATGTCAGCTCTAACTTACCCAAATGCTTTGTAGATATCCTACCTTTATTTTTCTGATTTTTGAGTCCTCTTCTCCTCCCATCCACCATCTCTCCCACCATCATGCCTTTTCAGTTATCTCTTCCCTTTCCTTGAGGAAATGAGCATCTAGGAACACAAATATAAACTTCACGTAAGGTACATCATACACTCATTTCCTTTGCGATGGTATAGCAATTGGCTGGCTTCACCTTTGCTTTCTAACAGGACCGGTTTGTATGCTAGTGCTCCTGTGTTAAGATGCTAGTCACTTGAGAGCATATCAAACCACACTATTTTTTTTTGTCTTTAACCATGCAGCTTTCCCACCTAACGAATAATTTGCAAAGATAATTTTCTTTCTACCCATCTTTTCAATAAATCAATGAATAAATAAATTATAATGCAGTAATTAAATGTATAATGAGATGGGCAACAACTATTAATAAATGCAGAGCTAGTTGCCCAAAGGTGAACAGACTTCCCCTCTCTTCTTACAAGCCACATAATGATGTTCCTATGATGGAAAAAACAAGCAGCTGCTAAACATGTAAATGAAACCAAGAGATACGAGTTCACACTGTAATACTGTTCTTCAGCCTCATTATTATCGTCACATTATCAGTTCTTCTATGACTTTTTCCCCTGCATATTTAAAGAAAGATGGGGGGAATAAATACGCAATTATTTTTAGACATTCCTCTGCCAAATAACTTGCTGAATGAGCCTGACAGTGCTGCTGAAGTGTCTGCTCCCCTTGGTAACCTAAAACTGATGCAGTATACCTGAGTTGTAGAGCTAGTCTGAAAACAGTGCTGTTCTGCAGGAAAAGCAAAAGAAAATGCTGAAATTCTGAGTTTTTTTTTTTTTTTTTTTTTTTTTTGGTAAGGAATGGAAAAACTTCTTTAAAAAGAAAAACATTCAGTATTAATATACATCAAACCTGGACAAAGCAATATATACAGGATATAAACTAATATATATTTTAATTTTAAACATGGATATAAATTATAACATTACTGATATGCTCTCAGCAGTTTGATATTGTCAAAAGGAAAAAGTAGAATGATCTTAATATACCTTTCTTGCCCCAAGTTCTTGCTGCTGAAACAGGCTCCAGGATGTTTCATTCTTGCAAGTAGTCTACGTTCATTCTTTTTTCCCTATTCAAAATGAAGTCAAAATGAAGTGCTATAGAGTTAACCTATCACAAGAACATTTTTTTTTTCAATAGCTGCAACCATGGATCACTGGCCTTTTTACCTTTTCTGTAGGCTCACACGCCCCCCCACAGTGATTGCATGTGCTTACTTGCATGCACACTCCACCACAAGAGCTCACAGTATTCAGAAAACTTTACTTGCAAGGTAATGATTGATCCACTAACTGTGTTTGCCCCAGTTTGATCATACTCTGGCAAGAATGATCCATTAATGAGAGAGGGGTGGCAGCACTGTCCAACACATCAAGTTGTTGATCTAAAACTTTCTTATATTTAGAGGAAGAAGGGTTTTCTTTCCCCTCATCCATTGTATACTGGCTGAGAATTACAAGGCCAGCTCATTAGTTAGCAGAGACTTCAGTGAAGCTACAGTGCTTGATTTATTGTAATAGATGGCAGGAAACAGAATTATCTTAGCAAATTAGTTTTGCTGATATGAAAGCTGGCCAGCAGATAAGATGCAGTGCCGGTGTTGAACCTGACCTGCAAGTGCTTCTAATGGGGTTATGCTGACTCACCGCAGATTACGTCCCTACAACTTTACAGAAAACGACCATGAAGAACAAGCAAATGAGTCATGACCGTGACCATGACATGCATGCAGTGCACTACCCGGGAACCATGCCCTTGAGACTGTCCTGCTGCCCTGAAGTTTCCAGCAAAGGTGAGAAGTATTAGCTGAGCCAGTCATGATTTTTATGCAATTTAAACACTGAGCAGGAGGCTGTTTCACACAGAAGGCTAGACAAGGTATTTTTCAACTTGCTTATTCTAGTCACGGAAGTTCAACTGTATTTATCAACCCTAATGAAGCAATTTCTTTGGCTTTCCATTGCTGCACCTGTCTTGTTCTTAAAAATCTAGCAGCTGGCATGATGGGGACCTATGGCAGTCCGTCGACCTATTGAGGTTTTCTTCCAGTGATACATATAGTCTTATATAGGCTCTTTCATCCAAATGAATCCAAAGGCATCTAACTTGCCAAACCTCAACACTTCACTGATCTGCTACCACTCACTTGCTTACACAGGAAGCAATGGCAAAAAAGAATCCCAAAGCATTTAATGAGTTCACAGTGTATGTTCTTTAGCACTGATACAGCTCTCTCGGAGGGAGTGTGCAAACGCTGTTTAAAACCAGGCAGAAAAATAGATACAGGCAGATATGACAAGCTCAGATTAGGAAAGAATTTGGTTTGGGACTGGTAATTAGTCACATTTGTGCGTGTGTATGTCCAGGTGGTTGTGGAGAGGGCAGAGTAGCGATAAAATAAAGCAAAAACTTGTTTTGCCATTCATTATCTTGCCATTGCTACCTGGAGCATGGGAGCCCGGGTGGGGAACCTGGGATAAAAGCCTTCAGGTGACATTGTTGGTTTATTGCCATGCAAGGAGCTCAGAATACATTAAATTAGCATAATATTCCTAAGCATGCATTTTAAAGAGGTGCTACTAAGTGTCTGTAACTTTATGCTGGGTCCCTGCAGCTGGCATGAGGAATTTTTTCAACTCTAACTCTGCCAGCAGCATGCAAAGGATCCCTTTCTGACCGACTGATAGTTTTATTAATGTTTGCCCTCTAGATGCAGTTACCTTGCAAGCCCTGAGACACCCACAGTTTGGTTGGCAATGCTGGCTCTGGCCTCACAGTCCAGAATCTTGGAGCTTCATAGGGTGATTGATTTTATGCCTTAAGCCAAACCTACATAAAAGTCACACTGCAGACTTGTGAAAGACCTCACCATGCAAGGAGGCTGAGAAATGTAGGCAGAAGCCCTCAGCCTTACAGATACTAGTTTCAATGGTGGCCAAAGCCTTGCCACTTGGAGGAGACCCAGAAAAATACATTTATCATCAACAGTGTAGAAACAGGTGACTAACAAGAGCTTTGTGCTGTGGTTTATAGCATGGGTCCTATTCCTGCAGAAGCCAGGAAACCTGCTAGACTGTCTACAGCCAGAACCACAGCCACCTCCTTTAGTTCTTGCAACAAGTGTGCAGAAATTTAAAGATAAACATGGATAGTAATAAAATGATAAAGATGGAGCAAGGGGGGGGGGAAATGAACACTTTCTGTAAGGTAAGAACTCAGTGATAAATAGATCTGTGCATATTTCCCATCCTCATTCCTCACTTGCCAAGGCTGATGCTATTTTCATTAGGTCATGTTACCAAACATATCATTTTATACAAAGGTGCAGTATATCACAACTGGAGGTTGAGGTGCTTGTAGTGAACACAAATGAGCTTGTAATGGTCCATCTGCTTTGATTTTATTTAGTGATCCCTCAAGGGCTGGGAGCTAGAGTGAGAATAACAATGCTTCAACCCATCTGCTATTGTAGTACCAGCTCCAGTTGAATTATCACATGTTCTGAGTGGCTGGCATATGCTGTGACATAAAGCTACAAGAAAGTGTTGCTCTCCAGCTGTTGTGTTGACAAATACTTTTCAGCCAGTCATTAAGTTCAGCTCAATAACCAGGGGGAAACTGCAGCTAAAAGTTGATTATTATTTTATTTTATTTTAAGCATTAGAAATCACTAGTACAATATATTCTATTTAAAAATGTGTCACTAAGGGCACACATTGTATATGAGCTCTAACAATAACAATTTCTTTGTGATGCCCATAAATTTTGGTGTTATAGGCTTTGATGGGCATCTCTGTAACTGACAGTGTAAATCTTAAAAATGAAACAATGGCTAACCTTATTCAGGAAGCAGCACATCTGAAGCTGACTGTGAATATAAAAACTTGCTAGTTTAGTAGTGCTATGGGCCATGAGCATGCCTCACTAAAGAAGGTAAGACTCCGAAAGAGACTGTGATCTGAAGCCACGTGCAATGGCTGACAGCAAGATTGGCTTTAACTGATGAAGAAAGCATGAGGGGACCAGCGCAGAGACATTTACCCAGTGCATGCTACAGATTTGGATAGCTCATCTGGCCTTGCACCCCATCTGCACTGCAAAGTGTGAGAGCTAAAAGTGGCAACTGATTCTGCCTTTGCTTCCTCTTCCACTCTTGGTGGGCTGCTCAAGAGCTATGGCCATGATGTAAGCACCCTAAATTGTGCCCATGTGGAAGACCTGCTTCAGATCCAGCAGGGTGTTTGTAGGACCCTTGCTGGTGATGGCCAAGACTGTCCCCTCCTTCTTCCTCTTCCCTTCACCCTTCACTTTCGCATGTTTGGGACATGCAAAAGTGATGGCACGCACGCATGTGCCTGTGCATGTGTGTATTAGATCCACCAATGTGTCGGAGAACAAAATAAGGGGAATTTCCCACAAGTTCAAAGGCTGACAGCACAAAGCCAGATGTGTGTTGGAAATGTGATGTTTCCTGCACAGCCTAACGTTCCTCTCCTTCTCCTAAGAAAGTACCCAGACAAAACACATGCCTTTTGGGCACTGTCCACCTTTCAGCACCTAGGCATTCAATGAGAACAGAGCAAATACAACCTGCTCTTGCATTACACCAACCATCTCCAGAACTCTTTTGCCTAATCTGAGAGAGCTCCAATGCAGGTGGAAGGATCTGTGAAGTTTTCTAACCATAAGACACTCAGCAGTGGTACTGAATCTTTGGCGCTGCTGTTACAGAGCCCAGCTATCGGGGAAGGCAGGGCATGTTTGCTGGAGCATGGCTCTTGTGCGTTTCTGTTAACCATTGCATTAGGGATTCAGTTCTTAAATACGACTTACGCTTGTATTTTGTCTCCAAAAAACAATAGGCCCTCTTTATACTGAAGCATTTCAGTTCTAGAGGTTTATATTTCCTATTGTATCCAAGGACCTGTGGGTGCCAGCTGTCACTGGTGCTGTCGTATTATGATCCCCCTGGCTAGTGCAGGAATTGTTGATTATGTTGCCTTTTGAATCAGTTGATTACCATGAATAATAGGCCAAAAAGGCTGTCAGCATTTTGACTTTAACTATAACTGTTACAATTAATTATGGGTTTAATTAGCATATATGCCTAGCAGTAGAGAATATAATACTTCATGGGTAACAGATGATCCTGCAGCTGTAACATAAAGTGTGATACAGGTTGGGATACAGATAGTTATTAATAAATGGCTTCTATTGTTTGAGGTCCTTATTTATACAAATTAGCAGGCATGACATAATCAACCCAAACTGTATAATTTATAATAATTGATTTCATTTTGACTGACCACCAGTCGGCCTACTACATGCCCTCAGAAGAAAAATAGCCCTATTAGGATAAGTTTAATCCTAAACATAGCTAATGAATCCTATTACTTTAAGGTCATATTTGAAGCTTTTGTTAATTGTCAGAACCATTTTAAATTGATTAGAGGTAAATTAAATCAATGTAATGTTTAGAAAAACAATATTTCTAATGGATGAGGCCAAGCTGACCTCGAATAAACATATTTATCAACCGATTTCAGTGAATGAGAAGGCTAGCAGCTGGGCTCATAATTCATGATTGTCTATAATATGGGAAATGTCACTATCTAGGCAATTAATTATGCCAGGTAATAAATCTGTTGCTCACAGTTGAGCATTTGCCAGTTGGGGTGACAATCCCCTCAGCAAGTTTATGATGTTCAGAGACTCTCCCTCCAGCCCAGTCCTACATCTCCCTCCTCCCCCAAACTCACACTTTAGTGCAGCAAAACAACAACATCCAACCTTACGAGGATGAACCTGGTATGTTTCCACAACTTCCAATCACTTCGACAAACTGATGATTTAGGATGAAGCATTTCTCTGACTAGTCATTTTGAATAAAAGGGACATACTGTGGTGAAAAAGGTTTCGCTGAAATGTACCACAACATTTCCCAGGTTGGAGAGTTCCAACCAAAGCTGTTAACAGATCCTTACAGGATATTATCGTCAGTGACTGGGGTGTAGTAAATTATTGAGCAGCAAAATGTATAATGATTAAAGAAATAATAGTCTTGCATAATTTTGATAGTGTGAGAAATTCAGAATGAGTTAGCAAGAAGTAGGCTACGTGATATTTCACAGTTAATGATAAGTACAGTTTAATGTAAGCAGGACATAGGAAAAATGATACAGAGAGGTAGGATCAGTTTAAAGTTAATCATACATTCAGCAGCTCAGGAAAAAGTCTGACATTATTGTGGACAAATGACACAAAACATCTGTTCTCTGTTCAATATTTTGTCTCCCAAAAAGCAAAAGTAAACAAATTTTCATGAAGGAAGAGAGAGAAAATAGTACAACAAATAGCACGGCAGTTAATAGAGACAGACAGATTCTCACTTGTATAGTATTATATGCTCAGTACGAATTGTCTTATATTGAACAGACCATAGTAGAGCCAGTAAGACTAAGTAGAAGCAATATAGCTTATCTATATAAAGACAAGGAAAAGGAGGAGGACGAGCAACGGAAAGCTCACTAAATTCAAAAGAATCTGAAGAAGTTCTGAAAGACTGAAATCCTTATTTTGGGTGCTTTATTCTCCAGACCTATCATCACTGCATGTTGATGCAAGACGACATGGTCTGGTCACCATGTTGAAATGGCATTGTGTTTGCAATGAAATAAGTCTCCTCCTGTTTCAAGCATGGGCTGTTTTTTTTTTTTTTTTTTTTAATTTCAGACTAAACTAGAAGCCTCACCACTAAATTGGGCCTTAGGCCCTGAACTGTACTAATAAACGATCATAGCCTGACAGCCATAATAAAAAGTTAATACAGCCTATGCAGTCTTAGATTTTGCACAAGGGAGGTACAATGCACTAGCTGGTACACACTGCACTGCCTTGTGGAACCAAAGTGTGGGCTACTATAAATTAATTATGTATCTTCAGTGGGCCACATCAAACAGCTCTTATCAGCTACAAATGTCTTATGAGTTGGCCTCTTCTGTCTGAAGTACATCACTAGGTTCTTAAAAAGTAGGTGTGGAAATGAGAAGTACTCAACTGCAGGTTGTAGGGTTACATATATTACGAACAACAGATGTATAAAAAGTCGTTCAGTAATAATATGGACAAATAACATAGCCACCTATGAAAAGAAGAAAATACAGATGCTTTCTGGGTGCCCAGGCAAGGTAGAACACATTCATCTGAGGTCCCCACCAGCAGGGTTTTCTTTGCATCATCTGATGGACAAACATTCATGTTTTAGTAAACAAGAAATGAGAAAAAGGCTCAGAACTAAAGGTCATCTGACAGGATCAGACACTACGAAGCACTCAGAACTACACCAATGTAGGACAGATGCCCTCATTTCTGCTGCTTCTCTCATGGAGGCTAAAAGCACTCAAAGACCTCAAGCCCATGTTCACTTTCCACTCGGGGAACCGGTTTGGGTTACGCAGTTCAGCTTCCCTCATGCTTTGCCATGAGTCTGCTCTGCAGGGCGGCTTGCCTGTGGTTGTGCTGTGAAAACAGCTGCTTGGCCACTACCTTTGACACGGTGTAGTACAGCTCATCAGAGTGGGTAAAATCAAGACTTGCCCTCTATAGAAAACTCTTCTGATCAGCTATTATTTGAGTTACTGAGAATAAAACATCAAGCCACAGTAAGAGAGATATTCATCCTTAGCACATACAGACAGCTGAAGCTGCCACTTCACTCAAAATCACCGGCTGATATGTTGCAGATTCTACTTGCAATTAAACATTCAAATAAAAAATGTGGTACATTTGCACATACTTTATGATCAGGTTTGGGAAAACATGAGAAAATAGAACCATCAGCTGTGAAACAATGTACTGGAGGGCTCCTGGATATTAGGAATCTGTGTGTGTGTCCATGTATATGTGAGAAAGAATGAGAGACTGTGTTTGTATGTGTATGTATAATCACTGTTTCATTTCTTGGGTAAAAGTTCCCTCCACCCTTTCCTTTATGGTGAGGAAAATTGCTCTTCTAACCTGTCTTCAAAATGTAATAACTCTACTTGCAACCAACCACTGTAGACCCTGACTGGACTCTGAATTATTAGTGTGAGATGAAACATTTCTTTAACAAAACTGAGTCCTTTAATATCCCCCATCTCTGTTATTAGATGGACAAATGAATTTTACTTTGAACATAACATGTGGCATTGTCTGAAAATTGCTGGTATGAACTGAAGTTGGCAGGTATTTTCTTGCTCTCCTCGTCAGTGATTGCCATTTATTATATGTTGCACCTTTATCTGTCAAATACTGCAGAGCGCTATATTGATTTGTGTCTGCCGCAAAGCAAAGGTCACTTTGATCAACATACTACAAAACCAGAAAAAGTAGGGTTCTGACATTTCATTACCTGGGAAAAAAAGGACTAAAATAAATAAGAATATGTTTGAGAACAGAGCACTTCAATATCACAGTGTGCAGTAACTGTAATTAACAAAAGAACTGCTCTATTGAGGTTAAAGAGAAAAAAAAGAGCAGGCAGGTTTTGCAGGGACTATTCTTTACATGACTGATTCTGTAACATTACAGCTGTGATCTTACTGAAGGGTTACATTCATTACAAATCAAATATATTGGCTTCCGAGAGTCAGGCTTTTAATGAGCAATAAAATTCAGGAACTCTTTAGCAAATTGGGGAAGATTTTATAACATTTTTAATTTTGTCTCAGAAACCCTAATGAGATCAGGGACTTCCTATGCTGTGCCCAGCTGAAGAGATGGTCCCCACCTTCAGGAATTTATAGTCTGAATACAGAGAATGGGAGAAAGAAACGGGTCTACCGCTATACCCAGCTTGCCCTGGGTCCACAAGGGGTTTGTGGCAGAGCCAAAAATTAAGCCCAAATCTTCATCTTCTAAGCCTAGTTCCCAATAGCTTAGTTGTCTTTCAACAATTTACTGAAGGAATTGTAAGGTAAGTGTGTCACAAATGACCCACTCTTGTCGTTCTTCATGCCTAGTTTCTTTTGGAGAACCCCTACACTTTGCTTTAGTGGGATTAACAGATGCTTCTACCCTATACATATAATATAAGACCAAAATTTCTGTAGTTCTCCATTCTTATAGACATTTCTCTTTTACATTTTAAGAATTTGCTTTCAGAATCAGTGTAGCTCCCTTCTCCTTTCCTAATAGTTCTTGTTTTCAGGATTTCCTTGCTTTTGCAAGAAAACCTGAAAGTCTTCCATACAAGCATCTATTTTTGCTAGTATAAAAATTATTTTTGTTCTTTTTCACACAGCACCCAGATGCCCTCACTCAAGAGCTGGGTTGCTAGACCATGCTCTCCTGCTTTTGGGGCACTAAGTTCTAGAAGCCTTCACCAGCAGAGGTGGCTCTGCAGCTCTGCAGCCCATTATTTCTCTGGAGCTGGGTTGGGTAATTCACATCCCTCCTCCCTTGGAACTTGGTCTTTATATATAGAAAAAATTAATTTTTGATCTTAGTAGTATTACTGCCCTACCTGACCACAAGCAACAAAGTGGCCAAACTATTGCTGGGGAGTTTTTTTTTTTCCTGATTTTAAATATAGTGTTTAATCTTTTGCCAGAAAAGTCACATTTGTACTGGAATACAGCAAGCAGTTATACCTAGGATCTTTTGTTATATCTAAGATCACCAGGGTGCACATCACAGCTTGCATGGCATATGGCAGTGCTTATCATGTCAATAACAAAGTCTGAATAATGCAATTCTTGGTTGTAATTATCTTTTATTATTATCAAGGGTCATTCCTGGGCTCTTCATCCTTCCAACTCATGTGGAATTTTGGCCTTCCTTATTAATTAAATAGCTAGTGTGATTGAATTAGCCAATTAGCTCTGCCTGAAGGGATGAGCATTGATCCAAACAGAGGGCCTAATTCCACAAACTTGTTGATATGAGAGAGAGTCTTGCAGGGAGCTGGCTGGCAAGAGTGGGCTCACAGGATTTAGCAAGCTACTGTTTATCTAGCCCCGTTAATTTGTGATTGTAATTGTAATTTGTGATTGTGATTTGTAATTAGACCAGGTCAAAATGTTTTATTTGGATATTTTCCTATTGGGAAAATACTGTTTGTAAAACATGCAACCTTTCATGGGGACATGCTTGACTTTGCTGAAAATGCGTTTGAAACAATTGGAACAGAGCATGTAGACATCGATGCCTTGTGTTTTGATGTTACTGGGTTTTTGTCTCAGAATGACCTTAAATAGTTTTATTATCATTTAAAATATGTAATGTTTAAATTGAAAATCACAGAAAAGCCTTTAAACATCATAGAAAGAGAGTCCTGAATTTTCAAAGGTATTAGAACAATTTTGCTGTAAAATTCTCTATCACAGGAAATGCCACACCAAGCAAAAAAATTAGACTCCATCTTAAATAGTTACCTCAACAAGACACTGCATATTCACTAATCCTAAAGCACAGATTTTAATCCCTTATAGCAACAGGAAACGGGTATTTCAGCAGGGCTATGAGCATTCTTAAGCAGCTGTGCCTAAAAGGTAGATAGGATATGTATGCAAATGCAGCTCATCTTGCTTGTACTCCACAATTCCTGCTCCCTTTTCTGCCTCCCTTTATCTTGACATGTTTACTATTTCTTTACACTGTGCTTCACTGAATAGCAGATCAAACTTCAAAGGAACTTTTAGTTTCAAATTTTTTCCAAGCTCCTAAGCTATTCTTTTTCTGACAGCAGTGGATAAGAAATTGTCACTACTGCTGGTGACATGTCATTGGGAGATACAGAAAATAACAGATGGGCAGCAGTGAGATATCAGCAAGTAACTTCTTTAAAAGACTGTGTTGACATCACAAACTATGAGAGCAGAGGGAGAATGACCCCCAGAAGGGAACCCAATCTGCTCAACTCTTTCTAACACACAGGTGTTAGTGAAAGGCCTTATTTGTTTCTTTACATAGATAATATTGGATTTAAGTTTGTTTGAAGTTTAAAACAACTATGTTAGAATTAATGGAAACTATTAATAAGGATTAAGAAAAGAACAAAGGGATTTAGCCACCAACTCAGTGCTTTAAATGGTATCACCGAAATTATAACTTTAGGATTGCTCATGTAACTGGCACAGCTGAATGCCATTAATAAAAGAGTCAGGAATCCATGACTGCAATGTGAGATCATTGCGTTATGATATTTTGATGTCAGGCTGATGGATATAATTTTCTAAATTCAGAACAATTGATTATGACTTTAAAAAAGTATGGTTCATTATCAGCTTATCCAGGCAACTGTTGACACCAACCATACGTAACACTCATTATGTTGTGTCAAAAGTTATTGCTTTGGGTGGCCACAATTTCTGAGAAAATTAATTGCAAGATGTTATAGTATTAGTATATTGCATAAACCAAAACAGTACATGA
The DNA here is from genome assembly GCF_028389875.1 of Rhea pennata. NCBI lineage: Eukaryota > Metazoa > Chordata > Aves > Rheiformes > Rheidae > Rhea > Rhea pennata. The sequence continues at coordinate 8,087,228 of NC_084675.1, read as the reverse complement.
TAGTTGCAAGGAAAATATTATATAGGCAAAGAAAAGACAGTGATCTTTAGCCTTGCCTAAGCGCATTTTGCATGTAACAAACAGATGGTCCAAGCTGTCTATAAGAAACCTGTCCTTTCTGGTGGTAATAGAAAACTATGTAAAACAAAACTTGGGTTTCATTCACCACATTTTGTAAAACGTCTATGAATTTGTCTTTCAAAGCAGAAGTCACACAGATCCATGAGAAAACAGACTTTCTTGACTTCAAAGAGAGCAGAGTTAGTGCTAATTACTTTTGAAAAATCTCATGCTATGCTGCACCCTATAGTTTAAATTTAAAAACAATGAGACAGTGTTTTATTTATAGTAAATTACAGTTCAGGCCAAACTTTTGCTCCAGAGCATAATTTCCAGAGTGGATGACATGCACACTGTAATGGAGAGTATATTAAACAGAGGGCATAACAATATTCCTGGTAATAAAATAAAGTATTACTAATCCAGCCCAATACACTGTTCTGTACTGAGTGCTACTTTCAAAAGAAGTTCAGATTACAACAGAAAATAATCAAAAAATGTAATGCAAAATGTGGTCTGTGCACCAATACATTAGGGTTCTGTGTCTCCTTCAGAGTTCTTGGAAAGAATCTAAGGCACCGAAGGATAACCCGTTGCAGCAGAATTTTAGGTCTGATATAGAGTGAAGACAGAAAATAGACAAGAAGAGACAGATTTATCTCAAGAGATAAAGCACCTAAATACCCTCAGCTACCGGCATCTGAACTGCTAGATGTAGGATACACAGGATTTCAAACAGTTTCAAGTAGTTCAAACAGTTTCAAACCACCACATTTAACATTATATTAATTTGGCTTGGGGGACATCATATTGTATTGACTTTCCATCTAGGAAGCTAAGACATTAGACAATTACAAGTTCAATAATATCACTAATTCTGCCAAGTCTTGCCAATTATCCTGTCTCCCAAAGGGCAAAGAATACAGAACAGCTTCAGACTGAGAAAATCAGCTTTTTACAAAAAAATTAAAGGAAAAGCTAGCATGAAGGAATATTCTTTTGAACTAGAGAAGGGTATGATGAAAGGAATTTTTTCCTCTGCTAGAAAAAATTTGCTGTCTGGCTGAAATAAGGGGGAGGTTATTCAGGTAGGGATTTACTCTTACCATATGTACAGTAGGAGTAGGACTTTAACCCATGGATTATTTTTTGGAAAAGCCAAGTTTTAGCAATAGCTTCCCACTAACAATTACTGATCAATCCTTTTGCAAAATTCTCTCTGTTTTGGAAGGCCATCTAACCATTAAGTAAGTAAATTGTGATGGACTGACTTACGCATATTTGTACCTGGAATATGACAGAATGGCTCTTGGGAAGCAGCAATTTCCAACACTTGCTATGCTTGTTGAACTGCTCTTTCAGATCACTGAGTAAGTCTCTGTGTGTTGGTTTTGTGAATTCATGTTCATACATATGTTGTTGACTGACATTTACATGAGACAGTTTGCTACTGTTTTGAACCTAGGCTGAGCATATATAGGGAGCTGTGATCTATTTTGATCTGTGCTTATTTTATGTCTATAATGATTGGGGTAAATGGATACAAAAATCACAGGGCAGTGGAGACTTGTGACCATCACCAATTAGCACTACTTAGACTCCTAGCTCCTGTAAATTACTATAATTATGAGCTAGAGTTTTCAGGCGAAAAATTGTTTGGGGCTGTATCAGATCTTGAGAAATACTACTTATGTTACATCACTGTATCAGCACAGACAAATCCTAAGAATAAAAACTAGATTAGGCCCTAAATGTCAGTTCAGCACCATGGCACTGGAATTGTTTTCTTTTCTTTTCTTTTTTTTTTTTTAGCTGAATTTTCAAAATCTGCCCATTTCTGGTACATATGACGTGACATGGATTTAGAACCACTCATAAACTACCAACTGAAGCCTTCTAAGCAATTCATCAATTACTGAATTTAAGCCAAAATTTTTCTTCATCCTTAATGGAGAAGTCTGATACAATTTAATAAGGATGCTGCAGAATATTAATAGTGGGTTTTTAGAAATTGCTCTGAACAGCTACAGAATTCACTGTTCCATGTTGTCCAGCTGTGGCAGTTTGAACGCTTTATAGAAGGGAACACAGTTCTTCATCATTTTTAAAAATAGATAAAAGAGAGAAAGGAAGGGAGAAAAGCATTATGTTTAATATTTCCTCTAAGAATGCCTTTTCTTGTCAATAAATAATAATAAAAACAACTGAATCACATAACAGCAGCTCCAGGCCTTGGGTTCCTGACACTAGGGTAAGCTTATGTCCCCCAAGAGGTTTGCAGGCTGCTCTCGCAGCCCTCTCCAGTGCAGTTCAAGACCTCCCCAACTTGTCCCATGGTGGCTGTTCAGTTCTCTAGGCTCCAGCAACACCCTGGCAAAACCCTCAGCTGGTGCCGGCTTGCTGTGCATCTTGCTCAGCATGCACCCTTCATCTGGAGCTGTGCAACAGGTACTTTGCCTAAGAAAGTTGCAAAAATCTTCCAAATAAATAACTAAAATTTAACCACATGGTCCTTTCTTCCTGTCTGCTTCCTTTCTGCCTGCAAGATCTTAGAACTTTTTTGGTCATTCTTCTTTTTGTCTTTAGCTTCTCTGAAACATGTCCATATCATCTGTACTCTTCAAAGTCATTAGATTACTGGTCAGTGTAGTTTTTGAAATGGAACTCCCATGAGGGGAGCTGGATCTCACCAGAACACAGCCAAAAGCGCCTGACTCCACTTGTTGAAAAGGCACAGAATTATCATATGCACTAAGCTTCCTTGTAGACACCAGAAAGACACTTTCTAGAAAAAACAACTCCATTTACTGGTCAGACTGTAAAAATAGAAATGGAAAAGGGAAAAAGTAACCTAAAACCTATCTACTACTGTTAAACAGTATTTATTTATTTATTTATTTATTTTTATATTTTCCCCATGTTCCTTAGCTTAATATGGCTCACCTGGAAAGGATGACTTGGTTTTCATACTGGCTTGATTATTATATATTTGGCATACATAAGAGATAGCTCAGCAAATAGAAAACAAAAAAAAGGCATGAAGCATCATCTGTTGGGCACAGAAATCCTCATCAATAGATTTTTAGCATATGTAGGTTTAGCAGTTATACAAGCAGTATTTTAACAATGGTGCACAGACCACCAGTGGTTGATGAAATTGTGTTATTTTACTTGCAAGGGATACTAAAACAGCTATGTTAGAAGTCTACTGATGTGTATGCACACAGTTCTGCAAGACCCTGAAAGGCAAATAGTGAAGTGCACCTTTAGAGTACGGATAGACTCATGGCTGTTCTTAGACAGACCCACAAACAGCCAATTTCAGGATCAAGTTGAAGACTGTAAGAAAGTAAAGACTTAATAATGTGTTGCAAATACTGTTCAGCCCTGACCACCTTTGTGTTGACTTGTTCTGAGGCAGGTTCATGTTGCTTTCCAATATGAAATGTTTTCATTTATATTAGCAACTCTTCCAAAAGGTAGACTTAAAAAAAAAACCCCAGCATATATAGAGTGGTAGCAGTTAATTTATACCTCAGACTACCAGTTTCCAGCTTTAGGCAGCAACTAGCTCTTAAATTTCCAGGGAAGAGGGAGCTCAGGATGACCAAAGCAGCTACTTTGATCTGCAGAGCACTTGGGACAATTACCTTATGGCCTTATTAATTCTGCGAGGTCTTAACCCAGACACCCAGGGATGGTAATTTAGATGTCTTGAGGAGTTATTTAACATCTCATGTACGAAAGATCTGTACATTTCGCTGTGAGTGACATCTTGTCTTAGTATCACAAGTGGGTGATAGGTGGCTGATAATGCCACTTACTTTCTTATTTCCCCATCCAAAATGAGCAAAGCCTAGAGACAGAGGAAAGCCCCCAGTGAAGCAGCACTGTCATTCATTATGTTGATGATTATTTAGTATTTTTCAGACTGTAGGAGTCTATGGCACTCAGTGCTGTACAAATGAGCAGCTAGAGATGACCCCCTTCCCAGAAAGCTTTCCAAAGACAAACAGTCCTATTAATAAGAAAATGGGGTAAAGCAATACTAGGCAATGCAGTAGCCCATGACTTAATGTTTTGCTCATTTTCATAGAGTAAAATGAATGTCAGTTCCAGTTAGCTGAGCTTGTTTTGAAACTTGGAAGAGTACCACTGCCAATGCAAGTTGGAGATGAAGTCAAAGACAGGCTATAGCTGTTTACTTTTTACAAAGGTAGAAAATAAATAGAAGATTCTCCCATGAAGAAAAGTGTATATGTGCTGCCCCTGCTGTCTGCCCCATCTGCTTCCCACAGTTAGAATGAGGTTCTGAAGGACTAGACTTTGGGAAGAAATGAAGAACAGTAGTAGAAAAGACAAAATTCCTGTTAATATAACTAGGAAAGACTTTTTAAACACTGCATTGATGAAGTTATTTGAAATGTGCACTGCCTCTCAGTGGTACAAAGTTAAGTATAAGGCTTAGGAAAGTGGGCCAATATCAGTTTTTAGAACATTGTTAACTCTTACTCTATGAAATCTCCTTTTAGCCACTTATTCAGTCCAATAAAGAATCAAAAAAGCAATGAATGGGCTATTATTTAAGTCACTACTTAAGCATTTTGAGGCTATAACTTAGAGATGTGATTTCTCCCACCCCCATCCCATTCTATCCCACAGAAAACTTGTGATTTTATGTGCTTTTTTATGCATGTATTAAACAAATGGCACAGCTGAATAGCTTTTCTTAAAAACTGGACATTCACCAAAAAGAAGTTTGCCAGCACAGACAATTAGGCTTTCTTCTTTTAACAATAGATTGACTGACTGGCACATTTGAAATGCGAGCGTATTTTTTATTCCTCCGTTCACCCTTTGAGCTGATAAACATGAACAATGGGAAACAGCTGGGACAGGAAAACATTTTAGTTTGTATTTTCAAAGCAAGCAAGAAATAAACCCATCAGTGGGAGCCAGATCACATCTTCTGCCTTAGGGGTAGTCAGCAACTGGGGGGAAAAATACGATCCATATTTTTAATCAAACATTACATATTTATTAATGTGCAGCTGGCCCATTGTGTGCATGATTTTTTTTTTTTAAACGCTGCGCTGCGTCCGTCAGCCTGACATTGTTCTGTATCTGACATTACTCTATAAGGATCTGGAAATGCACAGATTTAATAGGAATCATTGAGACAATTGCTTTCTGTATTATTAGGTCTGTGTGACGTAGGTACCATCTGAAATTCAATTTTAGAAGAAAAATAAGATATTGTTCCATCAAGACAATATTGTGCACCTGTGATACAGTAGGAACATACATCCTCCCAGCCTCTCCTATTTTCCTTCTCACTCATCCAACTTTTTGACCATTTAATGATGCATGCCTCTCTCTTGTTAAAAATGTTTGGGCAAATGTATTTTGATCCTTATTGAGATTAAACTTTCAGTACATCTCCCTGGTAGCAAAGGTTGGGCTGTTCATTAGTTGGAGGTTTGGCCTTGTCAGGTTCCATTGACTGTTGGCTAAAAGGATCACTTTATCATCATTTGTCTGCTGTGGAGACAGTCTTTATTCAGCCTTGATTCCTCTGGGGTCACAGCTGTCATAACTTCACTTGCTTTATAATGCAGACCTCAGTTTCACAATTCCCTTAGGTAGCTGTCTAATAGATTCAGTTTACCTTAATATAGGTAATATGTTACTTACAAAGAAATACAAGGGAAAGGAAAGGACAATATTGCTTAAAACACCATCCTCCTAATCTACTGCTTGGTATCAATCATTTGGAAATGATGTTAAACTCAGCAGAAAAGTATGCTTCACTTTTGGGTTTAAAATGAGATCTGGGTTTTACTCTCTAATCTTTTAGCTGAAAATCTTTACACAGAACCCTCAGGCCTGGTTTTGCACTGGTGAAGGTTGAGATAATGCCATAGATTTCAATGAAGCCATGATGCTTTGGAGATCAAGACCTTCACTTGCTCATCTATCCAAGATCCTGCATCTAAAAGATGTGTCTGTGGGAGTATAGGCTTGTTCTGATTTATTCTGGGGGATTGTTTCAATTTGGGATTTTTTAAACACTCTAAAAGACTGCAACTAAGATCTTTCTTCATAAACTGCATATTCATATTTATAGTTATCTTTTCTCTAGCTGTCTTTTCTTTAGCAGCTGCAGCTGCTGCCATCAACCTTTTCATTACATAATGGGATTTTCCTCCAAAACTTCCCGGCTCAGTGAGCAATGCTGGACATTCTCTCGCCAGGTTTTAATAGAAATCAACATGAGCAATGGAATACTGTAATTTCTCCCGAACACCATACTGAGAACACCATTTGAAACACTTTCAGCCCCTAGGCTTCTGGCTCATCACTGCAGCAAACCTGAGTTGTTTCAATATCTCTTTGTGACTCTCGTAACAGTTCCTTTAGGTAAGAGCACTGCATTGGCAGGAGAGGCCGGACTGACAGCTGGGACTGGGAAATGGGCAATATTCAGGCTCCTTGGATGAGAGCATTGTTAGAAAAGCGGTTCCTCCTCTGGCATTCAGGAACATTAGTAGGCAAATGAGGCAAACACTGTGGGCAAACAGATTATCTATCTATCTGCTGAACAATATAGTTTAAGTCAATCTGAAACCATAAATTTGACCTAAGGTCATACACTAACGTTTTGAGCTAGAAATCAGCCAGAAAAAATATGGTACTGCTGGCCTTTCTTCCACAATGGTGGCACCCACCCAGAAACTGAGCGCCTAGGGATGTTTCTGGCAAGAGAATTTGGATGGACATCTCCCACTCTGAAGTAGGTCCATCTTCTACAGAACCAGTTTTACACATGTTGACACAGTAACTGGGAATGCGATGATTTCCCTCAACATGAGGCCATAGAATCAACCTCTCTCTCCATTTGGTTTAAAATATCCTGAGATGTTTTACAAGAAATGGAACAGCTTGAACAGGGTCTTGTGAGAACCCATCTTTGAGTACAGTGGTGGCTAGCACATTCACCCTGCAGGTTAGACATATTGGCTTTTGCACAACCAGCTTGACTTTGAAGGGGAGAAGTTCTGAGAAGTTTCAAGATTTGGTCTTCCTTCAAATTTCCATTAAAGAGCAAGAAAAAGAAAAAAAGAGAGTTTGATTTTCTAAAATCTGCTGGTAGCATCCGTTACTGTAAATAAAATGCTTACACTTATCATAGTCTCTACTTTGTATCTTCTAAGGACTTGACAGAAACATCTGTATGCTTCACTGAAGGTAATCCCCTCACTACATTGTTAGCAGCCCTACCAAAGAAGCTTTGCTTTTCATGTTTATTTTCAACAGGAAGAATGATGTTTTTAAGATATCACTGAAATGCACATAGCAGAGACAGATCTGAATGAAAAGCCTTAATATAAAATTATTTTTGTCCAGACAAAACTGTCATTAAAAGAAGGTCTTGCTATACAGAACTAGCCAAAAGAAAAGTAAAGTAACAATGTGTGATGGCAGCCTAATCTTCAAAGAGGGATATTACTTTGGGAAGTTCTGATTTCCTTTGCATTTGCAGAAGTTTGTATGGTCAGAGTTGCACACTGGCCCCAAACCTTCCTCTTCAGACACAAGAGGATCCAAACACCAAATCCACTTCAGAATTCACTTACTAGCTCTTCTTTTTCCCCAGATATTGTTTATTGAACAAGTGATCGCATTTCTGAAAGAATACATACACACTATCAACAGCATATTTTCACAGTGCAGTTTCTTTCAGATTCCGCTCCGTCACATCTTGTGCCAGCATTTGTGCACTGGTAGGCGTTGAATTTCCCAGCCAATATCTTAACTAGAGTTTGAATTTCATTTAAGCTTCTAGTTTAATGCCAAAACTTACTGCACTGTAATATCTTAATTGTTTTAGATTGGCAAGCAAACAAGGAAATGGATCTAGAATGGTCTGGAAGGTGAGCTTTCCCTGTAAATATTATCTTTCATTCCCTATTATTCTCCTCCAAATATCTTCCTTACAAGAAATTAATTCAAAACAGTTATAGGGCAAATAAACATGACATAGAGGAAAAAAAATCCAAGCAATCTTTTTAAAGGGTTGCATAAAAGCTGGATATAAATGCTTGTTTCTAAGTGCACTGCAGCACCATCCATGAAAAGAGCCTTTAAGACAACTTATCTTACAGAGGAAAATGTCACCAGATATAGTGTTCATCATTAGGTGTACTACAGTGCATTCATATGCTTGTACCCCTCTTTGATTAATATACAGCAAAGATGGCCACAAGCACACAGAAAGTTTTATTGGGGTTTAAATCTTCATTCAAATGATATAAAAGGGTATTGATTGAAGATTTAGAACTCTATAAAGCTGCTTGGCCGTGTCTGTGGCAATCTATGCCACATAAAAACTGAAGTGCTTCTACTTTGTTGTTATTGAAGCATTTCTACTGTAATTCCTTAACATTATGTAGCGCTCACAGTGTTGGGACATTACCACATCTGGAAGTATTCCTCTTACAGAGGAGCCTGCCCGCCATCAATTGTGTGGGATATTATAGAACATACACACTGTTGATGTCTAGGAGATAATGGAAGAGGAATTGTTACTGCAATTACATATTATTATGCTTTTCAGAAGATAATGTGGGTTCATTCATGTGAGTATTTTGAACTAGCAAATACCATAATTGCTTACATGTCTGTTATAATACTAAATTTAGTTGACATATCTGATGTACTGTTGTGTTTTTATCTGGCCAATTGCACATGCACTCTTTATGATTTTCCTCAGACCCGCACGTAGTGTGCAAACAAGGAACTTGTGCATCATCTATGCATTTCCCTCACAGTTTTAGCCTAAGTAAACACCCAGGAAAACAGAAAGGCAGAGCACTGTAACTGAGCACTTACCACTCTTCCCCAAGAATACAGAATTAGTCTAGACGAAACCAGGGTAAGTGAAAACAATCCAATCATGCTGTAATGACAAATTTATGAAAGTAAGAGCATCTGGATTGTTTCAACTGCCCTTTCACAACATCCTGGATTGACAGAGAATGTGTGGCAAATTATTCACCCAGTCACTTAACTGGAAAACAAAGGGAGACGATTAAGAAACATCAGTATTCAGAAGTAGCAATCAAACAGACCCAGCCAAGGAGTGATGAAGAACAACAAGCCCAAGCCCAGCCAAGAAATGGTGCAGTCATCTCACTTTACAACTACAGGTTTAAGGTTTAACAATCCTTTGAAGACTTTCTTGCAGTAGAAAGCAGGAGGACATAGATAACAACAGATAGCTACATGGCAACAGGATAATGTTTGTATTATTCTCATGTTCACATTCAATGACAGAAAATATTTGGAGAAGAGATATGTATTCTCCTAAATTCTTGCTTAATAATCCACTAGAGGGAGCTTATGTATAATCTCTGCTAGGCCAATAATGTTAAAGAGAGTTTGGTTTTGCATAATTAGCAAAGATGAGGTAGTTACGAAGGGGAATATCTGCACTGCTATTCTTCTCTCCATCAGTCTTCTTGGAGCTCAGTAATGGTATTTTTGGCATCTCCAGTTCCAACCAGAATAGCTACTTGCTTTTCTCAAGCGGAAGGGGTGATTTGATTGGAGTTAGCTGGAATTCATCTTCATCATCGACAGACTAAATATTCAGGGAAACAGCAGTTGCTGTTGAAGGGGGGATATACACTTGTAACAGAAAAATATTAGCAAGGTTTAACTTTCCCTATCTTCTGTCTCCATATTTTAATTCTGATTCCCTCATAAGAAACAGAGGAACAAGTCAATCACAGTCACTGCCTCCTTATTTCAGTAAGACAGAAAGCTTTGAGTACAGATGGGACTATGTGCATTCAGTGGGAAACCAGAATGTCCCCCTTCTATAGCAGGAAGTTGATACAAAATTTGGTATATTTCAAAATATTTATAAAGCAAATACCTTCAAGTATTTGCTACAATGTCAGCCTAACAGAAAACAGATTTAGCTCTGTCATATTATAAATACAAGCTCAAATTTAGTAGCGAAGATGCAATTGCAATTATGACTCTAGATCTAGAGATGACACACTTTCAAGCTATGTACTTATAGAGTCTACCTAAATGATCAGAAACAGTATCAAAAAGCTTATCATAAAACTTGAAACTACTATATCCTTCACACTGATTTTGTTACCTTTTCTCTTTCTATTTTTTTTTTTTTTTGGTAGGAGAGAAAACTTATGACTACACTTCAGCTGTCACCAGCTTTCAAGGTTATACTGATAGGAATGAGACATATATTCCTAATCTGCATACCAACACATTGAGAATGCAAAGGCAGGCTTTTTGCGATTGAATAGATGATGATAAGGTCTTAAGTCTTTTGAATTTCTTGTGTTGTACTTGTATTATCATATGACTTCTTAAGCCAAGGATGAATATGTAAATTTCTTGCCACTGACTTGCTCCAAAGTAATGGACATTACACTTACACAGTGGCAATTCAGAGTGTAAAATTGATTAATATTTGTTTTCAAAATGACATGCAGTGATGTATGGATCCTTTTACAACTTAAATTAATACTTTAAAGAGATGAATGGTCTCTACAAAGGATGTTAAAGTTCAAGCTGAAAAATTTGCATATTTATATTACAACCAACTGATAATAATTGTTGAAACAGAATGTAATGTGGTTCGTTTTTCATTTTAATCTGGTTGTACTCAAACACAGGACCTCATTAACTTCCAGCAACTAATACAGCCCTATCAGTCCCCGTAAAACAGGCTTGCCTTGAATTTATGAATTTCAAAGACTATTTCCAGTGGTGAATCACTGTTAAACACTGGGTCAACCACTAGCACGTGCACTCCATGTCATATGCCATAGAAGCATGAAAGTTACCTGGTCTAAAGTACTTTGAAAGCTAGATACCTACTTGCTAGATGCCATTGGTATTGAAACAGACATCTTGCCTTTGATGGCTCATTCAAAGACGTACAATTTTTCCCTGAATGATAGAAGCTGGGAAATGCTACTCCATCCACTTCTAGGTTAGGTGAAATTATTTAAAAGTGTAAAATGAACAATGGTATCTTTCCTTAAAAAAGGGAAAAGAAAAAGTGCAGGACTTGGTGGAGGAGATAACAGACCCCCAGAAGGCAATGAGAATACAGCCCAAGTAAACGCTATTCAGTTCAGATTTAAACAGTAACAGCAGTAGAGTTAGTAGTATATCCCTTCTCGGAGGACAGGAGCATAAAATAAGTATGCACTGGTCTTCAAACTGGAATTGTATTGTACCAGATATATTAGGAAAACCTACATCAATGAATACCGACTATTCTAATACTAGTGCTTATTTCTTTAAGTCACTAAATGTTGATGGCTATGGAAAGAGGTAATTTGGAGGTACCGCTTATAATGCAACCTCTTCAGCTCCTCCTACTTAACCATATTAATATTGTTAAATAATAATTAAAAGGTAGTGAGATTATCTTATTTCTATTAACAAAATCATTCTAGAGAAATGTAATAAACTATTTTTCTATGTTATGTCATATTTTGACAGTTAATCTGAACTGATCTGTGGTCTTGAAATTCCATGTACCTAAGAACCTACTTAAGTCCATTCAGATGTTTTTATCTGTCCAAGAGGCCTGGTATATGGCCAGTCTGGTAGGATGGGAGAGCAACTGAAATTTTTATCTACTTTAGTAATAAAACAGCTACAAATAACTAGGGACTACTTGTATTTATAACTGACCCAAAAGAGACATCTGACAGTTGATAATACCTGGATTGGGACACATTCCCAATCTCCTAAGGATATTCTTAGAGGGAGCATGGTAACATTACTAAGTCAACTGCCTGAAGCCCAGATGTTGTCTTTATGCAAAAAAACAGGTCAGTTAGGTCAACTCCCTGGCTGCTTTGTGCAGTCCCGGAAAAGTCCTGAGAGGTTAAGAAAAAGAGGAGGAATATTCAGAAACTCTCTAAGGAAACGGAATGTAATAACAACAACTTTCATTTAAATGAAAGCCATCTATGAAGCCATCCATGTTTCCCCTTATAACTTGACTAAGAACTTGCCTGTAGGTCTTCCTGTCAGCTGCCAAATACCTGGAGGACAATAGTAACAAACTGTCCAACTGCACAGCAAACTGGACCTTCAGTTGTTGCAGCTTTATAATGTTGCAAGAATTCAGTCTTTGTGTGCCAACTGGCAAAATCAGTTTACAACACAAGCCAGAGAGATGCCTTGTAGACTTCCTAGGCTGTATCGAATGAGTTATGTTGCCTCCAGGGCACCACAAATATTAAAATGATGCTACAGGAGAGAGAAGATGCTGATAAAAGAAATCATTGCACTGATGGAGGGGAGGGAGGAGAAAACAATGCCCCAAACCAGAAACACATTAAGGGGCTCTAAGTTATTTATTATCACTTAAAAAAGTGACATGGTCAGTATGGACAGCAAATATTAAAACTCAGGTGCTTACAGGTTGTCAAAACAGGATAGAAAATTTTAAACAAGGAATGGAGAAAATACATAATACACAGCATCCTCCAGTTCTTGAATACTTTGTGGTTGTTCCATCTAAAACATGGTGTTACAGAATAGCATAAAGAAAAGCAACATGCACACACAGAGTTTTGGAATGGTTTCTGAAAAATTAGACAGACAGGATTCCTTTGCTTAGCAAAGGAAAGCTTGAAGGAGGATTTGAGAGGCCATGCCTTAACATGCAAAAGGTAAATTGGGAATAAATAGTTAACATTTCTCATAATACATTAAATAAAGATGAGCCAGTAAAATTATCAGGTGGCAGGTTTATAGAAACTAAAAGCATTACTTCCTAACCGTTGTTATTTAACTGAAACAGACTTCCACACAAGATTCGGATGTTAAAATCGTGTCTGGGTTCAGAAGGTGACTGGAGAAAATTCAGATCAAAAATGTCCATCAAGGACTATTAAACACAAAGATGCAAATGTAAACAGCAGTCCCTGAACTTCAGATTGCTGGAAACAGTGAGAATACAATGGGGAAAGCTTCACTTTGGTTGCCCCAGCCTTATGCTCTTTTTTGTAAACATCTGCAGGAGACAGGATGTAAGGCTAGATCCTTGCACAGAGCATAGCTGCTGCTGTGCCAGCAGCAGCAAAATCAAGAACTGTAACACAGAGCACTTGTTCTACTCCAATCACAGCTGTACAGATCCCATAATACTTTGGCTTTTCAATCCCACCAAACATACTGGCAAATTTTCCTGTTGTCACAAGGTTCTTAGCCACTGAAACTAGGCATTTCTGGTAGAAGTTCTGGCAACCCCTATGAGGCAATGAGGGTGAGGTAAGCCATCAGAAATACATATTTACACATGGAAATTGTTAGCAATATTGCTCTTCTTTCCCTAGAGACCAGCTCCATTGCAACAGACCTGGAAAGCACATGCACACACGCGCACACACACACACACACACAGAGCAAGAATCAATAGATACACTTAGAAAGCCTGTTATACCATGTTGTGCTTCACAGATTTTGATAATATCAATCATAATTGAGTTAGATATAATCCATCTGACTTTCAGTATGCTAGGGTCAGCAGGGGACACAATGCCTCACTTCACATCAATTACCACATATAGTAAGGTGGTGGTAAGCAATTCCATTTGATAGTTTGCCGCTATAAATAATTATATAGCTATAGCAGTAAAGTTGGCTCTTGGGCACAATACAGAATCATGAATTTTCATTTACTTATATCTCAGAAGCTGTTAGGCCTGCTGGTTTGAAATGTGAGCTCCTGATTAGGTGTATCAGTCTTTATATTAATGCAGTATATGCAGCTGGTAGATGCTTTTGAATGAACTTTTTATGCTTTCTCTTATTTCATACGAGAATATTTTCATAACTAATACAACCAAATGACATATAAGCCCTGACTAGAAATTGCTATGACAAAGCAAACTTGGTCTCATGCTCCTTTAATATCATGTTCAATTTTTCATGCAGTTCAGGTTCTGTCCCATCCAAGTCTCTGGGGATTTCCAGTAAGAAAGATGCTTTTTATATTCTGTATAATAAATTCTTACTAATTCAAAAACATACAGTATAAAGCAGGTTTATTAAGCAGCAGAATAGTGCAGAGAGGATGTATCAGAGATTTTTTACTTTCTTGCTTTGGCTGGATATCTAGTCTTCTTTTAATTGCTGTTATTTATGATACATTATGCATTAACTGGGTTTAATGGCCTACTTTAAGCAAAACAATTTTGGCCCATGTGATTAAGAGCATCTGTCAGCAGAAGTAGAGTGGACATAGATATGAAGTCAGATTAGGAGTAGGGCAGAAGCATGAGAAGGTGTTTAGCTGACTTAAATTTGAAAGTCAGAAAAGAACCAAGTTGAGAAACACCTAAGGAAAGTTGAAAACTACAAGAAGTAGAGGATGATGATGAAGAGAACCAGAGGAAGCAGTCTTCCTAAAATATATGAGGATACCTCTACGACCCATAAAATGCAATATAAATCATATAAAATTTAAAAAGCAACATGGAAGTGGGAGGTGAGAGGAGTGAAGATACAAGACAGTCTGTGAATGAGGTAACTTATTTGCATAAAAAAATACCACTTTTAGAAACTTTGTAATCAAATTTTTCTAGAAGGTAGCAAGTATCTGGAGGTCCCCATGACTAGTGCTGCACATATGAATAAGTAATGGAATACCCTAAAAGTCATATTTTTCTAGTTTGAAATGTACAGAGGTTTTCCAAGAACATCTACTACATATAACAAAGCTTCTATAGACTAAGAATTTGTTTCAAAGGGAGCAAAGAATCATAACCTCAGTACTTTTTCATTGGGAGCATATATGCTTGATACTTTCAAAAATTAAGCTTTACGTTTTCTTAGGGAAAGCAGTGTTCAATTCTTGGAATTGAAATAATTCCAAGACTCTCTGCAGAACTAACATGCTGTGATTTAAAGATTCTTGCCTTACCAGAAGGTAGAAGAGGCTGTGAAAATGAAATATATCTGACTGTGGTCATTTGGTCAGGTACAACATATTTCTGGCAAGAAGAAACCAATTACAACTAGCATCTTGTGCTATTTACCCCATTCCACCCAATGATCACAGAATGAATATGGGAAACATGCCATACTTCTCCTGGAAATTTTTGTGGTGAGCAGGGGCAAATTTCCCTGGCAAACTCATTTTCAGAGCTGAGTATGCCACAAGCAAGGGTTGCAGAGCATTCACACAGACCTCTACCAATTGCTTACAAAGATGCTGAGGAAGGAGGCATTGTGCAGTAAACTAGGAAGGGACACACTGTGCTGGGGCAATGACAGGAATCAGATCCCAGAGTGCTGATGTGACTATGCAACACCCAGAGGGATTTAATGGTCAAAAAGAGAAGAAACGTGTCTCATCAGGATGCTGAAATGGGGGTCAAGATTTTAGGAAACAGCCTGTCCCTATTTCTTTCACCCTGACCCAAAGACCAGTTGTGACAACTAGTAGCAGTAAGACAGCAAGGGAAATCAAAAAAACATAAGTAATCTGAGAAAGAATTCATCCAGGAAGAAGTCTTCTAACCAAAAGGAAATTAAATGCATTAATGATGTTGCAGACATTTGCTCGAGTTAATGATTTAAAATAAGGGCAGTTTACATATGCTAAAGGAATGCATAGCTATCACTAATACTAAAACTCTTTTGAATGAACAAGGGCAGGGTTGCTGTGTGATTATGATTTGATAGGGTGAATCTAATTTTAGTAATGCAACCTATGCGAAAATAATGCAACAATGGCTTTGGGAGGCCCAGGTCATAGCCTGTAGAGCCGCATCTTGCTGGTCAGAGAACTGGTATTTAGCAGCATGAATTGAACTGCAATCAACAAGCAGCCTGATTTGTGTTCTAAATTGGTGTTTAGCAGCATGATCTGAACTGCAATCAAGGGAGAACTCTGAGCATTTTCTAAGGGGAGCAAATGGATAGTTTCCAATCTCATTACACAAAATATTTGTAGCAATTTAAATTAGATTGGAAAAGATCCTAAATTATTTTTACATGAGATCTGTAGAAAGGGAACTTTTTGAATACATTTCAGAGCAGCAACCTGCGCAGACATGAAGGTTCTAGTACAATTTCCACTCTAAATGGGCTCTTTATAATTTTCTACATTTCAAAAGAAAAAAAAAACTTGTGAAAAGACATTCTAATATAACAACTAGGTATTTCCTGTCTGTTTTTTTACTCTTCATTAATGTCTCTGCTCTGTAACATGCTGTACTCCCTGCAAGGGTTATGGATTTTTTTTTCTACAACTCCAATGCTTCCCAGAATAATAGCAGCACATCTTGTTCGTAAGAAAGGTTGCCATGAATATGGCCTTGAAATGCCACAGGTTAGTCTCCTGATGTCACTGCTCAGAAGGCTTAAAGAATAGCCTTAAATAATAATCCCTAGGCATAAATATTATTAAAGAAAGGTGGCCACATCATGAACAGATGTGCTCTGCATCTTCCCACTTGGCACTGTTTTTCCTGTAATCATGTCATCAATCTGATATTACACCAGAAATCTGATATTTCACAAAATTCTCACACTTGAATATTTTAACAGCCATTTCCCATACCAGTTTTGTAGATTTTGTGTTTGTCTCATGCTTTTCTTCATCTCCTCACTCAGTCACAGCCAACGGTCAATTTGAAGATCTGTCTACCCGGCCTGTTGCCATATCTCTGCATATTCATGAGTAAAATCTTTCCATATCCACATGGCAAACCTTTCAAACTGTCATAAGGAAGAAATAATCACCTTTTCTTTAAAATCTAACAATGGCCACCAGAGCTGTGTTCTTTGTATAATAGCTAACACTGTCACTAGTAATCAATTTATTTTACTGGTAAAGACAGTATTCTCATGACAAGTCAAAGACCTTTGGAAACAGTACATCTGTGCCTGCTATTTAAGCACACACAGACACAAAGAAGCAGAATATATTAGAAACAAAAAATATGTCAGCTTGTATAATGGTCCCATTGTTTGCTCTACCAGAGAGGGACTGTGCCATAACATATGACACTGAATGTGCTTTTCTTGTTCTCTGACCTTCATAATAAAGTATTTGATGCAAATACTCCAATCACATGGAGAAGATGTGGAGGTTAGTTGTCCTTTTCATTGATATCCCTGCTGACTCAAGAAATGTGTTTTTATGAATATTAAGAAACCCAAACAGCAGATCAATGGAATCTCGCTTCAGTGTGCTGACTTTAATAGCAGGTGCTTTGATTCACTGTTGGCTCAATACCGACTCCCCTCTGGCAGAGACTGAAGGTACGGCACTGTAATGTTCAGTGCATGATTCCTGTATTGTGACTTCTGCGTTAGGCTGCTTTGTTACTTTGCATAGGATGAAAGAGGCAAAGAAAAAGCATGGAGACACAGTTCTATGCAAATACATTAAATAATACATTAAATTGTTCTATATAGCACTGTAGCTGTATGCAGTCCTGTGCAACACTTTCTTATAGATAGTGGCCACGATTTACCGGAGGATGGGCTTCCAAAAGTTTATAGTGAAGTAGCTTAAGTCCATTTACTCATTTAGAAACCTCCCCTGACTGTAGTGGGAGAAATCTAAGGTGGCAGCTTTAAACATACGGCAAAACCTTAAATAATAAGTTACCCCTTAATTACCCAGCATGTGCCATCAAATTATCCAGCACTAGAACAGCTGGTCCAGTTCAGTCTTTCTGTTTGTTTGATAAAGAATAGGGAACAACTGCCCATAAGAGAGGGAAAAAGGGCACTGTGGGGAGAGAAGGAACTGCGGGGAGGACTGTGACTTGCCACAGGGGCCAGAAACAGAAGAGAGTCCCAGGGCCACTACAG
Source organism: Rhea pennata (assembly GCF_028389875.1). NCBI lineage: Eukaryota > Metazoa > Chordata > Aves > Rheiformes > Rheidae > Rhea > Rhea pennata. Next base: position 8,069,273 of record NC_084675.1, on the reverse strand, counting down.
CCAAACTCCAGCAAGTGCCATTCTCTACTGACAGCAAATAAGCAGCTTGGCAAGCCTGCCTCTCCTCTGGCTGCATACACAGCTCTGCACTGACTGTCAGCTTGAAAGCTGCTAATTTTTCTGTAATTGGAAAAGGGGGTGGGCTTCATGAGCCAAACAGGACAGTGATGCATTCTTTTATCATGCATACTTTGCTACAATAGAGCTACAAAGCACATCTTCTATAAGGAGCAGCAGCCCCAGTCCTACTCCTGTCTACTGTTGCACATCTCACAGAGCTAAGTAGCAGTCTTCTGGATTATACGAGAGTTTCCAGGCTTCTGCTTTATGAGATTTAAATGTGTCCTTCCCAAGTCATTTGGTGGGATTATAACAGTTCTTTTCTGCCTTTCTAGATTTTGAATGAAAGGATGGTGCAGGCAGATACTCGTCAGCTTTCCCTTCCTGGGCACTCTTTAATTGGGCTGTTACACACATCTACATGAGATTATTGCATGTAGCTAAAGAGCACCTGCAGCTTAGGAAATCCATGGTGTCCATGTTAAATTATTGTTTCACATCATTTTTCCTTGTGGAAACCAAGCAGACTTCATGCGCAAGTGAGTCAGCTATTGCAGAGTGCAACAGTGCACAGAAATGAACTTTAAACCAACCCTAAATGAAGCAGACTAAATATTGCCTGCTGTAGCATGTAACCACTATGAAACAACCAGAAGTAGAATCAGAGGAGCCATCAAAAAGCGCTGTTAGAGGTACCTGATCTTACGCTGCTAAATCCACGTGGCCTTTAATGTCTGCCAGCAGTAGGGGCCTGCAGTAGTTAGTATAATGGCTGAAGCTCCTTGAGACACATTAACAATCCCAGCAACCCTTCCCCCAGAAACTGGACATTGTAGCAGAATTCCTACATCTCAAAGGGCCACTATAAACAGCGATGAAATCTGAATATTCAAACCTTCAGCCCTCCTGCTGAGCACAGCTGAGGCTGCTGCAGCTTAACTTCAAAGGCGAGAGAGCCATGAGAAAGGAAGCAAGGCCTTAAAGTGCACAGTTGACTCAGCAGTGTTGCCTGGCTAAGCTATATTACTATTGTGTGTGCACTATTAAATGGTATTGTAATGTACACAGCAGATCTTCAGCTTTGGAAGAACAGACGCAACATTTGGCTATTCTCATGCAGGGTCAAATGCATCTAATTATTACCTGACTATTAACTTATATTTTAAAAGGCTGAACCAATTCTGAATACATCATTGCGCATTAGGTAATGATTTAGGCTGTGCAGTAGTGCTGGGACCAGGTGCTCCAGGCCATGGAGATTCTGGATCCTGGAGCATGTGGCTGAGGACTGTGAAGAGGATGGGTGCTCCCTCCCATGTACCTGGTCAGCATAAGGAAGTCAGTGTCATGAGTTGCTGCTGGCAAAGGACTGAATTGTTGATTTCTGGGGCACAACATGAGTCAGGCTCACACTGGAACAGTCAAGTCTCTGCTGATGTAAGCAACTGTTTGGAGACACACATGCAGTTCCTTGTATTGCTGTTCTGAATCTGCATCTTCTGTATACCAGGCATGTGCCCAAACCAGTGGCAGTTCAGAGGAGGCAAAACAGAGATGAGTCCTGTTGACTTAACACTCTTCTGATTATTCCTTCTCCTCCTCCCCTCCTCTATTCTGCACTGACACAAAAGCCTCAATCCTCCAACATATTTCCCAAATTCAAATGTTTGATATTTGGACTTCAGTAAAGCCATATCCTCTGTGAAGGAGTAGGACAAGCTGATACCCTTATCTTACTGTGGCTTCTGCAGATGCCCAGGGACTACATCTAGTGTTTCTGTCTAGCACTCCATGCAGGTTTCTTCAGTGAGATCTTAACATGCTGAAGCTCATCTCTATTGTACAGGCACAAAGGAGCCTGGGGCACTTCCTGTAAGAGCAGTTTATTTCAGCAGCAGTGATTAGACAGCTCCCACTTAAGCAGGATGCTCTGCAGAAGAGTATATGTCCATTCCTTGGCACTGTCACTTTCACCACCGGGACAGCTGTTTTTGGCTAGGACAGTAGGTTAGGACAGCAGGTTAGGACAGCTTGCAAAGTGTTTGAGATGAACCCAAACACAGTTAAATGGTAGCACAGCTGATATCTCTGGCAGTGCTGTTAAGGATTGCCACATCTGAAAATAAGAGTGATTTAGTAAGACTGATTTATTTTATTTTATTTTATTTTATATTTTTTTGTCTACATCACTTGAAATGGAATCTGTTTGGTAGTGCATTTACTTGTTGTTCCTTTTATCCTGACTGGAAAAACACACATTTATCTTTTGGTCACTTATTCATAATTTCTGCTCTTTCTCTGAGTTCTCAAACTGATCCCTGTTATGCCCTGTTAGTCACCACTTTCTAATTATTCTACTGCAATTCCCATTCTAAAATACAAAATTATACGAGAATTTCTGACATATACGCCCAAGTAGCTCAACATGCCCTTGTCAGGCTGTAATAGCATCATTGCCTCTCACTGAGCATAGTGGCTATCTGAAGTTTAGACGGTCTCAATGGAAACATGGACTGGTAACACATTGATACATCCAAATTTTCACTGTCAGGGAAAGCATTTTTATTAAGCAGACATGTTAAAAGTGAAAGGTTTGCAAGAACATGCAGCATGGTGAGTTGCAGTTGGGAAAGCCATCTTTACATCAAAAGCAGGCACAGAAGTCTATCCTCATGGGTATCTTTACAGAATACAGATCTGTGCTTAATCTCATTGGCCATTGTATGTCATATAAATGTCATCAAAAGCCCAGCATGTCTCTCGCAGTAAAAATACCCAGTGGTTATTAAAAAAGTGAGGCGATGATAGTTCTCTACAGCTCAGCACATTGCTTATTTCATGTGTCCCTGGTTTGAGTTTGGGAGGAGTAGGAACAGGGAGGAAATGTTCATTTCAGGTCCTAATTCTAAAAACATTTATACCTTAGTCTTACTTAACAGAAGGACTTGCATGTACAAATTATGTTATGTGGACAGCTATGTGTGAACTTAGGCACTAAATATTTACTCAGTAAATTGCCTAGTTGGCATACAGCTTTGTCTCAGTATGGCATAGTTACAACTGCAAAATTGGGATGCTACAGAAGATTCACATCATCAGGATGATAGATCCCCCCAGCAGAGATCATTCTAATGAAGCAACAGGCCCAAACTTCAAGTTCTCTCACAAGTAGGCTCCATAACAATAAGCCTTTGCCTTAGTAGAAGTGAATGCCTACTTGCATCTAAAGAAACTGAGCTGTGCCAGGGAAGACATGCATGTGCTTTCTAAACATCCAATTTCAATTGCTGCCCATCTTGTTTGTTTATCCTACCAAAATTGCTCACAACAGAGTGACCATTGAGAAGCTCTGCTTTGTTAACAGCTCCAAAAATTGTTATCTTTAATGGAACTTTGAAAGCAGTGAATCAAAAGAAGTCTTCACCAGTGTCCTATGTCATCTGTATCCTGAAGAGATACACTCTCTCACTGTGTCCACAACACTGGTCAGTAAGGAGAGATGGTAAGATGTTAGTGAGATTGCTACTACATAATTTATAGGGAAACTGAAGCAGTTTGAGTTTTTGAGCTGATTAGTTAGTTACATCATGGTTTTGAGATGATTAATACAGTTGTATTGTGCTCAGCCAGCCACAATTTGCACGACAGCAGATTAAATATTTATTTTAATTGCTACCTATAAAACAAATTTGTTCTGAAAGGTGCTGTTAGTACATGTACAAGGCATGTTTGGTGTTAGCTTAGCTGATTAAAAAAAAATTGTGGATAATTAGATTAACAATTTGTCACAGTTTTTACTAACTGTGCATTAGGCATTCTTGGTAATTTTAGTAGCCAAATAAGGATTGAATGGCATGCAGAAAAAACATCCTGATGATCCCCTCAAAGGAGTCTATCACATGAGGGATGGGACCTCTGCTGATGAGAAACATGTCTTGCTAATGACCAGACTGGCATTTGATGTAAAGCAGATATGCTACTTCACTCTGATTAATCTTTTGATGATTTTCTGCAGAAGGGTGAATTTTATATTCCATTTAAGTGCAGAAGACTCAGATGCAACAGCTATCAGTGCAATACATCACTATCTAAATTTTCCTGTTTCGCCTTTAAAGTTGCTGTTTTGCAGAGAAGGTGTGAATCGCCACTCTGCTCACCTATTCCTGTGAAGTTATACTGGTTTTACGATCTCCAACCTGTTCAGTATAAGGCACTGTTCATCTTTTAATAAGATACTGTAGAAATGAGATGTTCTGTGAGAGAAAAAGACAGGGGAAAAAATGCTTTTTGTAAATGCAGAAATGACTATATTCAAATGTTTTCATGAGATGAAGACAGTGGCTAATGCCAGTAGGTGAGCAATAACTAGACATTTCACATGATATTATTTCAGGGTATGGCAAATACTTAGTATTTCAAAAGCATATTTTATTAATTACCACGGTATATATTTCCACATCAAAGGAAACGGGAAAATTAGATTATAAGGAATAAATATAATTACATTTTACTTGTATTCTCATCTGCCCTAAAGACCATATAACAAAAAAAAAAAATGTAAATCAAAATTCCTCAAAAGTCTAAGTGCTTTAAGTTACTGTAACATTTTGTGAGAAATCAAAGCTTTTTAACAGATTAATTCAAAAAGTTTCTCTTCAGGCATGGCTAATTACAGAGGAAGTCCAGGCTTATCTACACCATTAAGGCAGGATGACAATTCATACTTGTGACTGCAAACACAGAATATGGCCAATTAATTTCTGCAGAAGTGGTTATAAAAGGCAGTTGAAAAAATTATGAAATACCCTTTCCTATTTTATTAAAAGGCGCCTCTATACACTTATGTGGCTATTTCTAGGGAGAAAATATCATTCACTGTTACTTGACTTGAGACTTGGAATCACTTATAACTACAATTATCTTTTTAGCTTAGTTGAAACAAATATTTACTATTAGGCACAGGTTAGTCACAGATTTTATGACTAATTCTTTCCATATCATAAATTAGTTGTTCTGATGAGAAGCATAAGCTGCATTAATAATAAAAGATTAGCCCTTTTAGCATTATTTCTCATTTAAAAGGGAAAAGAAGAATCTGACAATCAAAGTTAGCCCGTTATACTTCCCTTGCTCTAATAAAGTGAGATTTCTGATGCAAAAAGATGAATTAAGAACCTCTGTATATCAGCATCAAAGTAGAGACTGTGTTTAAAAAAAATGAAAAAAAGCTTTTTCTATTTGGATTGTGCTGATAACATTTATTTTTCCCTTTCCATCTGGAAGCCCTGTGGGTATCATGAGAATTGTAGCAAAGCTGATTGGGGTCATGTGTGAGGGCACTGGGATCAGAGCCAATGTCATGTCCAGCCTCCTGCAGCTTCAAGAGCTCCCAGAGAGATTGTAAGTACAAATCTGTGGCATATTGGGAAATGAGGGTGGTAACAACTGAGGTCAGTGGCCAGAGTGTTTCAAATAGTCTTGGGAGCAGTGATCAGTTCTTAACCTGCAGAAGATATAGTGAACAGAGTTTCAATAAAGAACAGTGTTTTATTCTACAGGAATGATGGTCTAATCCTATTACTTCATGAAATTTGGGTACAATCACAGAAATACGTGGAGCTTACAAATTTGATTGAGAACATCTTCTTTCTTCATTTGGCACAGAAGTTAGAACAGCACTTCTCTTCCTTTTTGTTGATTTACTTGTTTAATAGCATCGCCAAGAAGGAAATTAGATAACAATGAAATCAGTAAACAAGAATGAGTTTTCCAGTCCCCCAAAGACAAACAAAGGTGGCAAAATTCTGTATCAGTAGAAGTAGGTGTGGGCTGCTCTTGCAATGCCTTCCTGAGACTGAAAATGAGGCAAACATCTATGGTATAATTCATATCATAAAATATGAATCGATACATCTCATAATAAATTTAATTTCATAACATTTCAGGAACTATGAAACAGTATCACAATTTAGTAAAGGAGGCAGTGAACCACAGAGTTTAAATGTGCTGCTCAGGGTCATGCAGCAAATCCGTGAGAGCTGAAGATCCCTGTTCCTAGTCTCTGTGTTCTAACTATGCAGTGGTGCCTTGTCAAGAAAGCTAGTATGTGAACACCAGTACAGTAAGTGTGGAGATGACCAAATTCGCTGCCTTTAGACTGCAAAACGCTATATTCAATTTAATAGAGAACTTTGAGAAGCATCTTCACCTATCATCAGAAACCTATCAAGAGAAAATACTGCTGAGTAGCAGTTACCTTATCAAATAGCACCAAAACCCAGGCTGAGTTGTGTTGCTGTGCCTGCAACACAGTGCACTAACTGCCCTAAACTACAGTCAGCTAAATCAGTCTGCAGGCAATGCCAAAGACAAGACATGTCTGAAAGCTGGTCTCTCTTATGAGCTCAGCATTATGATTAGATGCAGAAATAACTTATTTTTGCAAGGATAGATGCCAGAGCAGATTGTGCTCCTGTGTTTCATATTGTAGTCCAGTAGCTAAGGCAGTCGTCCATGAACTGACATACTTGGATCCCTCCCCTCCTCCACTCGAGGGTGTTTGGATATATCCCTCCCTTGGGGGAGGTTGGAGTGAGACAGTCAGAAGTGCCACTCTACAGTATGATCTCTGGATTTTAGTTCTGGTTCTGCTGCAGGAACCAATTCTGCCTTCCCCCTGCATCCCCCAACCTCTGAAGAGTCAGTATATAAGTAACCTAGGTGGTACTGGGACTACAGAGTGCAAATCCAAAACTCTCTGCTCCCAAAGGACTTTGCATCACTGAGCTCAGAGTATTCTCCTTCTTGCTCACACCTTGTGAATTGTGAGACAGAATGAAACAAACTGAAGTTCTGCATTTCATCTTTCTCTGAGTACACCTACCAACATGTGCTTCTCAGAGAACTTAGGCCTGTGGCTGCCAGGTCTGTGAATCCTACCAAGTCTAAGTACGATATACACTAAAATAAACACCTCAGAACGGTAGCTATTCTAGGCATGTGCAACTGTACCTCATAGTAGCTTTAAAAGTGAAACCTTAGATAAATATGGGATATTTAATGACTAACTTAGGTGAAATTTTAGGGAGATTAGGCACATCTCTCCTTTTTAAATCTTGCCCTGTGTTCCATTAGCAACAATCAAATCTACATTTAAGTGTATCCAGCTTCTCAATAGTATTAACTGCAGATTACTACAGAATCTTTAATTGAGTTGGAAATAGCCAGGTACCTCATCCTGCAGGAGGAGGCACTTTTCTAATGGAAATCTGACAACTACAATTGACTCTTCAACTTTTTGTGCAGGCGGAAGTGAATTCTCTGGACTTACGAGCCCGGCTGACTAGTATCATCTCCAAATAGGGTACGTCTCAATTTTATCTTGCTGCTATGCCAAAACCAACCAAAGCTGCAACTACTTACCTCTATGAATAGATGAGTATTTTCAGCAGAAGTGTGCTGGTATAGGACGTATTTAGGTCAACTGCTCTGTCTCAGACCCAACTCCAAAACACTCTTAAGGTGCCCCCCCCCTTTTTTTTAAATCTATTTGTCATATGATTAAGTTATTTGTCACCATTTTGTATGTATGTGTATATGTATACAGAAGGGGACAGATATCAGCGCCTATGCTTCAGTTTAGCATTTCTACTTCTCCCCTTCTCCAAAATATCAGCTGCTGAAGGAGCAGATCACTCTCGATCTAGTGCAGATCAGTAGCAAAACTGCACTGCACTGCTACTTCTTCAAGAGCAGATATATCTTCTAGAGACAAGTCCAGTCCTCAAAGATAGTGTTCTTCATCACATGCTCTCAGCCTGTAAACTACAGTGAGAAATAGTAGATAGCTTTCAGAAAAAACTTTCTCTCCTGCTAGTCTGTTAAACTATGTCTGGACTTTATACTGTGCTTGGAATGCAAAAAAACCAAAACAAAACAGAACCCTATTTGTTACGTATGGCAAAATCTGAAAAATAACAAAGGCCAAAATATTTTTCACATGCATGGGCCAACAACTCAGACAAAATGGCAGCTGTTCTAGGCATGTGCAACTGTGCCTCATAGTAGTTTTACAAGTGAAACCTCAGATAAATATCTATCTAATAACTACGTACGCTCAGCCAATTAGGGACTGTGGTCAATGCCCACAGAGCAAAAATTTAAAAATCTTGTAAATCAGAGTAGAAATTTTGCTGTCAATCCTTACTAATTTTAGAGCCAAGAAAGAATATTTGAATAAAATATTGTCAAAAAATTTGTTGAAAGTTGCTCCACTTCTTCCAGCTCAAGTGGATAAAATAACAGTGATTAACATAATAGTTTACCAGGTATATTTCACCTGACAGCAAGCCGTTGACTTCAACAATTTTGCTTGCCCTATTTATGAAATGCATCTCAGCTATAAAAGAGCTTGCTGAAGATTATAGAAAAATGCCTGACTTGTTCATCCAGGGAAGTACAGTAGGTTCAATGCGACCAGTGATCAGTTTACATTTTCACAGCTTGTCATACAATCTTGATGAGGGGAAAGACTGATGCCTCTGAGGAGAGAAGGCCCAAGTCAACTTGCATTTGAATGAGACTTCCCAGTAAAAATGTTTAAGTCTGCTGCTACTAGAAGCTTCATTTTCTCTCAGTGTTGTTGAACTCTGTGAATTACTCAACACTCTCCAGAAAAACCCTATCTACATCGGAAATATTCCTACTTCCGTAACTCAGCGGAGCTCAGCTACAACGGAGGCATACACAAGTTTTCCTGCACTGGACAAACACACCCAGTATAGCCAAACTCCTGGGTATCATTTGCGTCCCTTCCAGTGAAGGACGGCTAGCACTCATATTGTGTTAAAATATCCTTTCGCTCACAAGAAGCCTGCAAAATCCATTTATCTCCTGGAGCTGCAGATTTCCCACAATATTGCTGGGTGCATTTGTACCTTTAAGTTGCTCTTTTCCTTTCCAAGTTTTTTTTTCGTCAGTTCTCTCCCACCTCCTGTTCCATCTCCCCAGCTAATGCTACATCTTATTTCATGCTGTGACACCATTAGTGGAACCTAATCTCCTCTCTGAAGTAGACTATTAGTGTTGGTTGGAGCCACTTACGAGGTCAGACACTCACACAGCACTTATCTGAAGTGAATGCCTTGTAACTAATCAGGAAAAGGTAACACACCGTCACCTTGCCCACAGCTCCCCAGCACCCAAATTCCACTCATTTACAGGGAGACAAACCCTGAGCAGCCCAAGCTTTGCTTTTTGTTTTTTTTACATGACAGAAGCCATAGCCCTTGAGTGACTAGGATGGAATGAGAAGGGAATAAACAATTAGACAGGGCTGCAAGAACAAATTCTCCTGTTTCATTTTTCTTCTTCACTTGTCTCAGCAGGAGTAGTTTTACCTCCTATTGACACCCATTGTGCTCTTGGCTGCTCGCTATGATGCAGCTGTTTTTTTAATGCCTATCAACCCTCTGCCTTTTTACAATACAAAGGTGACTTGTTAATACAAATGTTGTTGAAACCTTAATAACAATGAGCCCTCGATATTGCACCTTGTCAGGGAATGTATCAATGCTTATGGATTCATTTAAAAGTGATCTGAACAGGGCTGCTGGTCTTTTATTTTAAAAATCTACACCTAAGAAATATGCCCGTTGTATTAGACTGTATTTCTAACTCTACTGGGTGCAGTATTATAGTTCTACTGTTTCCTGTGATACTCACTCACCCTCATATTTACCATTTTCTAGCTGCCTCAGAGACTACCTTTCAACAAAAACTCAGTCCACCAATGAAACTCTCAAATCCCACTTTTGTTCAGTGCTCATAAAAAGATACTTAGATTCACCTATTCTACTCTTGTTGTACCATTAACAAAACTTCAGGCAAACCAAACATAATTAACACCTACGCCCCAGCTTAACTGTCACTGCACTTGCTAAGTCATGTGACAATGCTATTTCAGAAAGGACATTATCCATCAAAGTCAAATACAGGGATGATCACACCTCAAATGGCTAAGGTGTTTGAAAATAAGTTTACAATTGTCAGAAATGACAGACTGGTTCTTCTTTCTGTTATGGCACCATTACATGGATGTTGGTCTAGTCACATCAGAAGATATATGCTAGTGCAAAATGGTATTAGATGAAGAGCAGATCAGGAACCGTGAAATTTAATAAAGACGCTCATATATGTAATGACATTACTGTGCACACTCCCTACAGGAGTGCCATTTTCAGACAGGAAATAAACCTCAGCAAATGTTTCTAGAATATTCTTAGCTCTAGATCAGCATATTTTTAAGTCATTTCCTAATTGACCCATTTTACCATACCCATGGTCACTGGACTTCTATAGAAATATGGGAAGTCATTGATTTGACAGAAAGGCTAGTGACAACAATAATTTTGATCCATTCTACCACACAGAAAGTCGATTTTTGGTGCTAAGTCTCATTACGAATTAAATATACGTAGTCTAAATATTTCTGATGCTCAACATGGAACATTCTTTGCATGCAACCATTAGAAGACAAAAAAAAACACAGAGGGTAAAAGTGTGCCAACGAGAAGATAAATACACATTACCTGGAGTCACCAGGTCAGACACTGATGAGGGAATCACAAACCACCATGTCACTCAATGCTAATTGTGCAAATGAAGACAAAACAAGGAAAGAACTTTCTCTCTACTCCCAGGTATTTACGTAAAGGTTTCCTCAACTTCAACCAAATGATTTTTCAACAGAAAATGGATTCTAAAGGTGATTAGGACCTTTTAAGCCAAGGTACTGAAAAGTATTCTTCATTAAGAAACACACTCAGAATGACTTACAAATAAAGTGTCGCTTCCTCTAGGATAAGACTACAATAGCTTTTAAACAGCTGGCAAACACTATGCAAAAGTACTCAGAAAGAAAATGAATATCTAAGATATGTTTAGGGAACACAGTCTAGCTAGATTCTTAATAAGAGACAATTTTACTTTTTAATCAGTCAAGGTAATGGAAATGGACTTATTTGGTAACAATAGGGGGAAAGTCTGCCAAAAAAAAAAAAAAAAAATCTTTGCATGGAAAGAAATTGGTACCAATGTGTATGAGGCAGTTATGCAAAGACTGAGCAAAGAGAAGGGTGAAAATATCCTGGATCAGTTTGCCCTAGAGAATAAAAGCTTTTGGTGTGCAAACCATAAAAGCTGAATCATTCAGAAAGTGAGCTAGACTGCTATTGTAATTCTAAGTAGTAGAACTATATAACACAGCTGTTTTATGCTTTGAAAACCATTTCCAGTATTCCAGTGTCATATTTTCCTCCACTCCAGATCATTACACTCTTGCAGGAAACTAATCAACATTACAAATTGAAATTAATCTAGCAAACAGACTGTTTCTTATTATAAAATTATTAGGTTCCATTACACTGTTTTAAAAATCCACATAGGGATTAGCTGGAATTTTGACAAGTGACAACCGCAAAAGCAGAAATAGCTCCTAATACCTGATTTAGAAGTCTTTGGATTTTGTACCCCTGTATTGTGAACAATAGAGTCTTTTTTGGACCCTTGGTTTATGTTAGGACTCTGAGTCACTGAATATTTTATGGTGTTCAATGAACTACAGTGTGAGTCATTCATCAGCTTTCAAGTATTTTTGGAATTGTGTTATTTTGCTTAAAATTGCAGAAAAATCAAATAGCAGAAGTGATAAAAAATGCAGCATTGTAGATTTAATAAGATCATGTGATAGAATCAGAACATATACACATCAGCATAAAAATTAATTTAAACAAAAATTAGGTCTAGGAACGAAACGAGGGATTCAACAATGAATTGTTAGAGAGTTATTGTATTCTGAACAGGACCCATTTTACTGGAGCTAGTTATGGTTGCCAAAAAGTTCTTGCCTCAGATGTTATCCGTGCTTACAATACTTATTTCCACACACTGCTATATTTTACCATTTCTACAACATTTTAAAGACATTCAGAATTTTTACAATTGCTAACTGATTAAGAACATGATCATAAGAACCTAAGATAACATACAAAGTGCATGATCCACAGCTAATTTAGGCCAGTGAAGTCAACGAAGAAAAAAACCCATTGAAAAGAGTCAATCTTACTGCAGCCTAGGATACAAAGAACTATTTTATAATATTAGAAAGAGATTGTTCCTAAACTTACACATCATTTTCTTGTTCCTGTTTTTTTTTTTATTATTGTTTTTTAAACAGTGCACAAACCGCTACATTCCATAAGCAAAGGTGTCAGCATAAGGGCCTGAATCATCAGCATCACTGGAAGATAGGGAAAATAAAGCACAAAGCTTTACACGCTGCATATGAAGAGCAGTGGCAGAGCTCAGGGCTCGCAGACTTGTGTTCATGATCCTTATCCAACACTGCCTTTCACACAGGTTCAAGCTAAATGACATTTAGTCATGGTTCTCTTGAGCAGACAACAGTTTTGGCTTTCTAGAAAGGCTGAACAGAAGCCATTTGGATTGGAGAAATAATGGAAAGGATTGTGTCAAAATCTGGAAGTTTTTCCTCTATTGAGAGCCAATGTTCTTGTGTCACAAGGCTTTGCCTGAAAGAGAAAGTTTTCTTAGAGGCATGACTGTGTTGACACTCTTATTCTTGCTCGAGAGTAGCTTTTCATGGGTTTTTTTTGGAAACCTCTTACTAAGCAATATAAACTAAGTCAAGTAAGAATGGGCTCATGGGGCTTCTTTGGATGGAACTAACAAGTTTACACTTTAGTGAATTCTGAACAAGCCTTTCTGAATACACAAGATTTTAGCCAGTTCTCAAAGGAAAACTTGCTCATTTGGATATCATCTACATTGGAGCAAGAGATAACAATCAAGCTGGTTCCAATTGTCTTTCACTGTTACCAGGTCTCTGAGAGATTAGAGGATGAGGGATCTGCTTTATCTAACGTGATGCCATGTAAAAGACAGTAACCTACATCTAACCTGTCCCAACTAGACTGAACATCCTTTCCTAGTGCAGGTACCCCAATCTGTTGCTGACAAAGAGTGCCATGTAAGTGATGGACCTCTTCTTCTACTATTAGGAGTTCTGCATACAGAGTGAAGCCTTTAGGAGCACAGCGCTCATGAGATTGACCAGTCAGCTTTTAGTGCACTGATGCTACCACCTCTCCTAAGGTGACAAGTGTTATTAGCACCAGTGAAGCACTTTTTTAACAGAAAATATTTGGCCAGAATATTCTGATTTGTCAAAGAATCTTTTTTAAATCAAAACACTTAGGAACCTTTAACTGGGGGGAATAGATCTTCAGTTAAAATGAGAGGAAGAAGGCTAGGGTTAAGTACTCAGCTGGGCAATGGGAACTCCCGTCTGTTCAAAGCAGAGAACCGTTCAAAGAGGAATGTCTCTACATCATCATCCCCATCTGTGTGATATGGTGATATATCACAGGGTATAAATCAAATGTATTTATAAAGTAAATAGTAACAGAACAATTATCATGCAAATTATTTTTTCATGAAAAATTGCATAAGATATTAAGTTGTCCTGACATAGAAAAATTAACATTGAAATAAGAGTTTCTCACACAGCTCCAGTATTTCTTCATTAAATGATGAGAAAATGGAGAGAAAGGGTTTGTCTGTCACTAAAAAATCTGCACAAGAAAGACTGTTGCTTGGACTTCCGACTCCTTCCTGTCATGCATGAATGACAGGTGCCAGTTGCTGTAGTTCTTTATTCTCCCTTCTGGAAAATTTGAGTTGTGCTCCCCCCAAAGAAAGAGCTGGCTGCCCACCCACATTCACAGCTATGATAAATAGGATTTTTACAAACTCTCTTACCACAGTTCCTGTTTGAAGGTGAACGAACACATTTCTGGTATTGAAGAACGGCTGCTTAAAAATCAAGCTAAAGGGTTTTGTGGGGGTGGGGGTGGGTTGCTTCTCAAACTACCCCTATAAATGGAAAGCAGGAACTAAACATACGTAAAAACAGATAGTGTATACCACTCAGACATGAAGGATAAATCTTTTGTTAACATTTCACAAGAAAGGTTGCCTACATTTTCGCTGACAATTTTTCTCTGAGCAGTTCTATGAAAACATTCTCTGTATTATAACAGCATTTATCTCAGTCACTCTAGTACGTCTCCCAATCATATCATTCAAGCTTGTTTCAGGTACAGGTTACTTTTCCATTAATTATATTCCAAGCACATGTATACATATCAGAGCTGTTGGGATGTCTATTTCTATTAGTTTAACAAGCCCTGGTATTAATGAGATTGCTCTATAATTGAACCTTTTCATGGGTCCCTTGGTGATGAAATTATGCTAATTTGAATTTGCAACCACAAGGCATCCATCATACTTGATCAAATAGTAAACATCAACAGTGATATGCTCAGAGTGTAAATGTGCTGTTAATTATTACAGAAACGAACAAACCCTATTATTTTATCCTTATATTTGCACAACTTAATACGATGGATGAAGACAGAGTGTGTCAGACTTCCACTATGTGGCAGCATGGTCCACTTAACAGAGGGTGAGCTTGTAAATATTGTGATATCTTGAGGACTGACATACTGTGTGTGTAGAAGAGAGGAACAAACGTGGATATATTTCATCTGCTCTGAGTCACTGTTGTGGGAAACAATGATACTGATCAGTTACATATCTTTAAAAGAGAAAAAGCATCAGATTTCCCCACTGCTATAATCACTCAGTTCTAAAACCTGTGTGGTTTGTGGATCACCAAGGGTTTTAAGTGAGGGATATATATCAGAATATCTCCTGTGGGATGATTTACATCAACTTCAAAAATGTTTGTAAGCTTAAGCACATAAGATCTTAGGCACCTAGGTTGCAAAAAAGATAGATTTGCACAGTGCCTGAGTTCTTGTGGGCACCATTCACCACCTATGGTCACAGCATACGAAAGAAAAGAAGAAAAAAACAGGCCGTTTTTAATTAATGACATGAGCAGGAACAGAATTGTCACAGTGCAGGCATCCAAATTAATATGCTTTTTGGCTATGTTTTTTATTAGGTGCGATTTCTACTGTATTTTATAACTGTTTCAGCAAAAAACACATTTCAGTGAGTTGCTTCTATTGTTGCTTTAATACATAGAGTTGGACAGAAAAGAAATTGAGATTATTTTGTTATCATTTTAGTTTAGCATTATCACATCCCTAATATGTATTTATTAATCAGAGTATTCTTGCACAATTACTCTACTAAAAGAAATATATCTAAATGCAGTGACCTTATGAATCCTGTGAGCAAGATCTGTACTCACTAATATGAAATAAATCGGTGCCAGATGTCAGGGACTGTTCCTTAAAATCAAGCTCATTTTCTCTTTTTGACCATCTTTCACTATATCTTATATAATGAAGTATGGTGGTGGTTACGATATTAATTCTAGTTTTCAAGCCAGTTTAACTCCTGTTTCCCTCTCCCCTTTTAATATTCAATGCAAGCATTTTAACTCTACCTGTAAAAAAAGATCATTCTGTAAGCCATTAATCTGCTCATTCAATTAATGCAAAGATAAGGGGATACCTATACTACCTTTACACCATTCATTTCATAAAAGAATCACATCATTCAGTGAAAGAGCATTCAAATATGTATTCAATGAATTCCACATATAGTTCAAAATAATTTCAAAATGATCGCAAGATTGATGCATCTCTGGGGCAATTCATCATATTGGACTACAAGTTACTCACTCCAAGATGGTCCTACTGCTAGAACGAAGGCAAAGCTCCTTGTGACAAGACCTGCTCCAAGATTTATGTTACCCCTTGTAATCAAGTGAACTACAAAAGCTTAGGTTGATTTAACAAATGAATACAAAAAAATTTGTAGATTTCTAAAAACATCCTCGTTGGTGTTCTACTCAACATACATATTTAAAACTCTCATTTTCTCATTTAAAAACTCTCATACTCTCATTTTAAAATTTAAGTCCCAAATCTTTTGTATAGATAATGGCATAGAAACAAGATGAAAATGAGGGCGATGCCTCTCCAACCTCCCAGGCTTATCATGTATTTACTGACGTCCTGCTAATGACGTTTTGCAGTCCCCAGACAGTTTATCCCCTACTTTCTTTTATTATAACTGAATTATTTGGATACCTACCCCAGTCATGGTAAGAGTTTCATAATACAGAAACAGCGTATCATAAAGTACCCCCCAAAATTAGTTTTGCAGTTTCTTCCCTTTTCAACATTTGTCAGAGGAAGCGCACAAGGGCTGCTTGGGCAGCACTCATCTCCAGAAAGTGCTATGTTCTGTTCCTGCTGACTTGAGCCACGCAGCACAATATCTAATGAGTAGAACTATCAGAGTATGGCTGAAGACAAGGAAGCTGATAGTAGTGCTCTTATGCATGCAGGAGAATATAGCTGAGACTTACACAGACACTTTTTCTACTAAGAACTGCCAGTGAATTTAGCTGTAGAAAACCCACCTTAATTTATGCTGGTTGTGAAAGGAATGAAAACTCTTTCCCAAGAGTGTTTTACCTCCTTTATTTTAGCCTCAATGACACTTTACCAGCGAGATGTTGGACCTGATCTGGCCTTATTTACCTATTGTTATTACTGCTCATCTCAGCAGCCTGTGTTATTGTAGTCTCACGCAAGACTAGAGTCAGGCTTTAATTTTTTTTAGAGCTTGTTTCAATCCTTTCTTTTCTTTTCTTTTTTTTTTTTTTTTTTTTTTTTTTAAGGCAGCATTGCCTAATGCTGTGGTTTCCCTTGTAAGTGCTTTTGTAACTGCCTACTGCTGAATCAGCAGCCTCTCATACTCATTATAGGCATGCCAACTATATCAGGTTCACTCTGCTCTGCACAACCACTTGTGAGTCTTAAACCATACAGAAGAGCCTCGTGATTCAGAGGTAAAAGATCAAAATGTCATTGCAAAAGAAAATTCAGGGGAGAGGAAGGAGGAGGGTATCCACATTCACCAAAAATCCCAACCATAAATAATAAAAAAACTCCGTATCAGGTGCCACTGTATGGATTTGTCCATGCAAAGGCTTTTATAGCCACATGTAGGACTAAAGAGTGCTGGCATCTATCATTGCAGACACTCTTCCTAGATCCCTCCAGGTGCCTCCATGAGTCTTCATAAGCTTATCCTGAAATCAGTGAGTCTTCAAAGCTAATGGCACAATTACAGTGGCAAAAAAGGTGCTGAGGCACTTCACAAAATCTGGCCTGCAAGTGCGATATCTTTCCACAGAACAAACCTGCACTTTCAGATCTCCTCTTAACTCCTCTTGAGCACAAATACATAGCCTTAAACTTTGCTTTTCAGATCTCCTCTTAACTCCTCTTGAGCACAAATGCATAGCCTTAAACTTTGCTTTAGTGAAAGACTTTGATTATCCGCATAGCAGAGGTCAGAGGCAGGTGAACACCCTTAGCTTGGCTTGAACTAGGACTTTTTAAAATGCTCACAATCTGCTCTCAATATTTTCAGTGCTAGGGAACCCATGAAACCAGGGCTCATCATCTCCATTTTGGAAATCTGCATTTTCCATCACCTGACCTTGTCTAATTTCAGATTTCAGTCACTGAATTTGTTGCTTCTAGGTTGAAGATTCACTTATCAACCCTTTTTCTTCAATGCAGACACATAAAAGAACCTCTTTGGCTTCTCTCTCTAGGTAAAGTAGAGTGAAAATATTTCATCGTCAGTACCATATGATACACATAAATGAAGCAGCTTTTCCAGAAGATACAAGTTTATTGAACATTTCTACCATTATTTATTATTATGCTACATTATTCTACATAGTATGGTTATATCACTAGCTGATATTCTTTCAGTCTTGACCCTTTAAAAATAAAAACTTTGCTTCTAATCCTACTGGAAATAAATTTCTTCTTGCACCTTTTGATACTCTTAAGCATTTTTCTACATTTCCTAATTTCTAGGCATCAACACAAAACTATCCTTTATATGTAAAATACCTTTGTTACATACTTCTACATGCATTTTAATAGTTACTCTCACTTTCTCTCCAAACAAGAGTAATGAATCACACCTACAAAACCCATCACTTCCTTGTGATATCACTGTGATATCTAAGTATTTAATAAAATAATACAAGCAGTTAAACTATGAACATTCCTATTAATAAAAACCTAAATTAGATAAGGATTTTCTGTTTTTATTAGTATCATTATTATGTACTGATGCTATTTAAGTTTCTAATCCTGATAATATATTTATTTCCATTACATAATCTAACCACGTGCTTGTCCATCTACTTGGTTCTATTTTTTTTTTTTTTTTACAGAAGACATCTAAGAATTTCTGTCATAAAATTTGTCTGCATAACACTGATCATCATCTACAGGAGAACAAACGTTTCCAAACCAAGAGTGATGCTAAAGTGAGTAAACCAGTAAAACCAGATTGCTATGCTCTTTCTTTTCATGCATTCAGACTTTCCTAAATACGTTACTATCAGCTAGCTGATGTAATTTCCCAATCATGCAAGTCTTACCACTAGGGTTCAGTAGCAAGTATGGTCAAATCTATTATTAACAAGCAATTACAATCCTTAATTGCTTAAGTGAAATTCAGAACTGACCATCTGTGTATTCAATATTGCATAATAATGTATAAATGACAATTAGTTTCCCTGCGGACAAGCACATTCATTAGAATATAATTTAAGAATGAGCATATAACATAATATTGCCTGTTTCAAGTATATTTCTCTCTAGATCCATTCCCTTTTGTCAAGGATCTCACTTTGCACTTTTGAAAACAATATAGTCCCGATCTTTTCTTGACTAAGAGTCCCAAACAAAGCAAACAAACAAGAAGCAACCCTGAAACACAACCAACAAAAGCCAACACTGGAGTAAAAAGCTAGCAAAGGTTAAGGTATTACTACAGATTTTCCAAACTTCTTAGCATCCAAGAACTCTCGCTCTGATATTTTATGGCCAAAATTTAGATTCCTTTCATATTCTGGTCTCAACTAGTTTATCTTATAAAATCCAAAATATATTAGAATGCCAAAACAGTTGTATGCAGGCTTAAGGCTTTCAAGTTAGTTTACAGGAATTACTCTCCAGCCCAAACGACTATTATAATTTGCCAGACAATCACAGAATAATAGAACTCTCGGCTGGAAGGAAACACTGGAGATCAGTTAGTCCAAGCTGCTATTCAGAGAAGAACTGTTGTCAGCACTAGACCAGACAGACATGACTTTGCATAGATGACTTGAAAGCCTGAAAGGATGGAGATTCCACAACATCCCTGGGTGACCTATTCCAGCGGTGTAACTCTAATTGGAGCGTCGTTGTCCTCAGTAACAAAAGTAAGGATTCAGTGCAGTACATTATAAAGATTTGTAAATGCCAGAGATTATCATGTGGTCTTAAAAACTGATCAACCACATTACTTAGATAGGGATGGGTAAATCTGACTGTCACATCTATCACAAGAATTTGTTTCGTATCGATCCACAAAATTCATTTATCTCACAGTTCATGTAACATTTTCAGATCATTTCAAATGCATGTAACTCCTGATTCATCAACCTGGGAATTCCAAAAAGAAAGTGTTCTTGTGTTATGAGAACAAACGTATCAGTGCAGAACACTGCACTACGGAGTAAATATAAGCTGAGCTTTCAAGGAATACAAAGTTCATTAGTTAACTATTCCAAAGCTCCTGAAGCAGATTTACTTTTGCACCCTTCCTAATATCTTGTGCCTGTCAATACCTGTCACCCATCTTTTCCTAGATGAATATGTCTCGATCAGTACAACCGAGATAAATGAAATGCCTGTGGATATACACATGCATTAAAGAGCTATGCATGCTCAGAATCACAAAAGGATGAGAGAATTGACAGAACAGTCTAAAGCACAGAAATGGATATCTTACACAAAAAGTTCATGTCATTGTTTCAGTGATATTCCAAGGGGAAAGGTTCCAACATTCCACCTGAAAACTTTAGAAGGCAGTCTCTCAGGGAACACACACATATACATACATATACATGTATGTATACGTATATGTGTGTCTATGTACGAATATACATTCACATGGGGCTTTTTCTGTGTTGCAGCAACAGAGGTATTTAGAGTAGCCATGCTAAGCTTGCTACCACATCAGCTGGATCCCTAATAGAAATCAAATGATATAGTTTAAAGCTAAATCAGATATCACTACTGTACACAACAGTAATTACATATCCTTAAATGGTTTTTCAGGAGGTATATATTCAGCACAGACTGACCAACTTGTCTAGGCTGTTGTGAGGTCTATTACTGATGCTGCTGTTCTTTACAATCAGATGACTCCTCAGCATCACTCTTTCATGGACTAAAGAAGGATAGGTTATTACCTCAGAGAAGAATAATATAGACATTACAAGATTAGAATTAATGGTCACAAGCTAGAATTAAACTGGTAAAGTTTTGCTGTGATGGCAAAGAGGTCAATACTGTATCAGGTAACTGAGGAAACCATTGGCCTAATCCAGTATCAAACAGCTTCACATACAATTTGCAAGTGACAGCCCACAGAACAGAAAAATGCATGATACAGAGGAAGTGGTGACAAAAGAGTTAGGCTTTAGGGGAAAAAGAAAACATCGCTCTGCTAAGCAGGGAGCTACCTGAAGATGACATACACAGCACATGGACTGAGCAGAGCAATCAAGGCAGCCAGTCAAAGTCTTAGTACTTAAGAAATGTCACTGTGGTACCTGCAGTGTCTAGAGATTGTCAAACCTAGACAGTCCCTAAAGAGAGGTTTTCTAAGTTCATAACTTCAAACTTAGTTTCATGAAGTAGGTAGAAATTCACGGCAGAAACGTAGATAGATGTGAAAGGAGCACAGGGACTCTTGGGAAAGAGGAAAAAATGGCTTGAGAATAGGAAGGGGCAGGGTGAAAGCAGCTAAGTGTTGGGAAGTATCAGGTGGCTTTTGAGTGGGAATGAAATAAATTAAGACTGAGAAACTCCAGGTGAGACTAAGGTCACCACAGGATACTTCTTGCCCTACCAGAAGACCCTAAAAGATCGATTTCAGAGTGGAGACAACCTCAGAATGGGTATGAATACCTACCCTGCTTCCTGCACTGGACCATCTCCTTAATTCTCCATTTAGTCCAACTTCTACTAAACAGTAGAGTCGGCAGTTTCCAAATACAGTTTTTACTACACTAGTTACTGTTCCCTGTCACATTTAGACTACCTGGCAAAAAGCCTGCACTGAACAACTTGCTAGGGGGTATTCAAGTGATTCACTTATAGCCTTTTTTAAAGGACTTACCCCCTTTACCAAAATCTCTGGAGAAAAAAAAAAAAAAAAAAAAAAAAAAAAAAAAGATCTGTTGATCTTTTTTTCTGTTGCTACTTCTAACCTGTTAACTGTTCAAAACTGAATCTGTTCTTTATGTTCGTTCCCTTCACCACTCCACTCACTTTGTTCACCTTCCTGGGTTGATGCAAGGTTTTTAAACTTGTACTGCAATCAGTTCATTGGACTCCTTATGCAGTATATAATACTCTTTATTTATAAAAAATGCTCCATGGTCGCAGGTTGAACAAGGACAGTGACAGCTATTGCCTTGCAAAAAGATTAGACAGATGTGCAGGTGGAGTCATGCGCCAGGGAAATGGTTTAACGCTGAGCAAACTCCTAACTCTTCTCTTAGAAAGAAACTAGGTGTAGTAAATGAATCATCATGTAGTTTTAAAGATTAGTTCACTTCCACATTTCCTTCACTTCGTAAGTTTGTTTCCATCTTTCCTTGCCTTAAGATTGCAGGCTTCCTTAATTTCACGCAAAGATGACTATAGCTTAGCACTAAGATCAGATTCAAATCTGCAAAACTTTAGAACAGTTAATTTTAAGCTTATATCCCACTATCCGCTTACAGAATTATTTAGTTCTTTAATGCAGCTATTGTAGCCTATCTTGAATAAAATACACTTACTACTGAAATATACTCATGAAAAAACATTATAACCCCTTCAGAAAAAGCCATACAATCCCCCTGAAGTTATATTGCAACAGTTCAGCCAGTTTTTACAAAATATTTACTGTTTTAGAACTTTTACCAGACAGACCATACAAATGGTACTTTTCAGTCTAAATGAATTAATCTTTGCTGGACAAATTTCACAGCTATACAATGGATATGGATTATGTGTGAAGGGGTGAACTGACACCTAATTAGATTTCATTTTAAGTCTAGATGCTGCAATTATGACTTCTGAATAAAAGTGGTTGTTATTTAGCAGGGTAGCCTAAGCAATGCACATAATTATTATAATTACTGTGTACCTAATGATATCTAATAGGAGTCAGCATTGTAAATAAATGCTGTAGACTGTTCAGCAGGGTGGCCTGCACTTTGCAGAAAACTAAATAACAAAGGTTAATAAATATGTTTGCAGAGGATTGTTTTACAGGAGCCCCGGGCAGCACTATCTGTTGGAGATTAGCTACATTAGGACTCAACAGACCAGAAAACATCCAGAATAATAGTCTTGGTCCCAGCTTACAGAGGCAGTGTATTAAAATAGCTAAACCGAATTCCTTCTGCCCCCAATCCCCAACTGTCCTCAAGTATAAGCTACACCGCTAATTTTTCTATAAGATTACTTAGTGGATAAAACTCAGCTTTATTTGTTGAATGATACAAATTAGAGAATGAGAAATCAACCAGACAATCAGTTCTTATGTTTAAAGCTTCTATTTAATTCTCAGACCTTAAGAATAATAAAAAAAAATAGATATTGCTCTTTAAAGTCTGGATTACAACAGCTGCAGATGCTGCCTAACCCCTATTTGCACTATATTAGCAGAAGGATTGTATTTATGTAAGGAAGACAATGTCCACTGCTGATATAGATGACACGTCATAGATTTAAGATTGCATGTGTTTGCAAAACACATTTCAGAACCTTCAGTTTCCAAAGTCCACTGTGTTTTCAATTATCTTCCTACCCAGGCAAACTAGGGAGAGACTAATCAAGCATAATGTCCTCACATACTTCCCACTATGCCTTCCTTAGAGAGGTCAAAGGCCACTGTCAGATCACTATTGCAGCTTGCTCTGCCATGGGAAACACTGGTATGATTTACAGTTTATAGCCTCCATCACTAAATGTAGCCATTAGTAACAGTATGCCTAGCTTCAAAATAATTAAGCATTTTGTTATTTAAATTCTTCCCACAAGACTTTCGAGATAAACTTATAATTTTGAAAGTGTTCTGATAGAAGTCAGCCAGGTTCCAAAAAAATGAAAGAAACCTGCCTGCAGCCATAGTTCCATTAATGTATTTAATGTTCATGCACTGAATTGAATGTAAATATTTGGTTTTGAATAACAGACCTAATACAAGCTGCAGATGAGGGGAAACAGTATGCGTCTCTCACATGTTAGTAGATGGGTTATTAACTGAATGCTATCCTAAAATAAAAGGGCATAATCCAGATAGACACCTAACTGCCTCCTGAATGGGAGGTTTGTAGGTCACTACATAAAAGCTATCCCCAGGAGAACTTTCCATCAGAGACGAGAATTGGCCACTCACTCACCCCTGTGCAGAGATCGCTTGTGTTAAACTATCATTGCTGTGAGAACGAAGAAGCTTGCACCCTTCTCCATCACACACAACAGACACTGCCATTATCACGTCATCTGGGAAGGCGAAAATTCAGCCACGATGCTACAAATGGCTTCACTTTATAAACCCAAAAGAATGACACCTGTAGGACAGTTTAACAGCAGGATAAGGGTAAAAATCACTCCCGTGGGTAGACCTCCCCTTTCCTCTGTTTACTGTTAGTGGAAAGAAGAACAGCTTGAAAGTTTTATCCTACTGTACAGCTATCACATACCTCCCATAAATGCATAACCAGAAACAGTACATTATATGCGCACTTCAGCATATAATCCTTTAAATATACGAGGCATATACCAACAACAATAATAAAATATGGCTTTTAACCTAAGTTGGGTGTATTAGAATCTACCAAAGGTGCAGCTGTCATGCTGGAAGTAATTGGTCAACTGAATACTATTTTACATTGAAAAGGTAGCAATGCTTTTGGAACAAATAACAGGACTCCTTCTTGGTTCAGCTTTCGGTAGAAGAATGCTGTGAAATTATGAAGTCAATTCAACTCAGAGAAAGTATAATTTTTTAATCATAATATTTTTTAAGCCACAGATGGAATTCATTTTAAAAATTCATGAATTAAAGATATGCTTTGAAATTGAGTCCAGCTTCCTAAAAGCAAGTATAATATATCTATACAGTAAACTCAGGCATTAATGTAAACCAATTTCTATTTGCATTTTGACTGCTACCTCATATCTATCAATTAACGTACTGTACTCATAAAATACATGCTTTAACACCCAGCTGACATGTGAAGAACTTCTGCGTACATTACAGGCTCAGTCTCAATGCAAACCACTTTGTTAGGCAACAGTATGTGTGAAGTACTGCATTTGTACCCTATTTTATCGATCAATTTTTCTTTGATAAATTCTGTGCCTTAAAGAAAATAGCCTAACAAAGCATTAAAGAAACAAAAAGTAGTCTGTTGCGTAGATATTAAGAGTTCCAACAAATTGTATTCAGGATCACAAACTCCAATTTTCTCTGATACTAGTGATAATTTTAGTTCACAGAATTAACATTTTCCTCATCTAAAAAGGAGGCCTTTAAGAATAAAAATAAAACTCTTAAAAACCTTTCAAAAAACATTCGCTTTCCTCAACCTTCCGTTGGCTTTAACAGAAGTGTTTGATATATATAACCAACAGGGTGCATCTACCTATTCAGACTCTGGCAATGGGCCTATATAGGACTTTGGTGGGCTTGAAGAGTAGAAGAATCAGCCTAAAAAAAAGACCCAAACCTGCTTCTTTTTGTATACCTTTGATTTCAATAGTATTATGCAAGTGAATAAGGGAAGCTGAATTGGGGCTAACGTGCTACTGTAGAATCACAGAATCAGCAAGGTTGGCAGGGACCCCTGAGATCATCTAGTCCAACCTCCCCACTCAGCAGGGTCACCTACAGCATGTGAGACAGGGTTGCATCCAGGCGGGCCTTGAAGAGCTCCAGAGAAGGAGACTCCACCACCTCTCTGGGCAACCTGTGCCAGTGCTCCATCACTCTCACGGGGGAGAAATTCCCCCTCACGGTCAGGCGGAACTTCCTGTGCTTCAGTTTCTGCCCATTGCCTCTTGTCCTGTCACACGGGGCAACTGTGATTGACTAGTAAAATATGCCAAAATATGCCAGCAGTGATGGATTTGGTTAGGCATTTAGCAAGCTGAATATTCAAATGGAAATCAGGATTCTAGAGGATCACTAAGAATCACAAAGGTGTTTCGAATGAGTTCATTCTTTTTCATACATGCAAAATATACTCAAAAGCTACAAATGCCACAGAACAAAACCCACTCTTTCTTTCTCTCTTTCCCTCTCTCTCACCCACTTAAATCAGCACTTTCAGTAATCTGGATCCAGTTTATTGATTACTCCAGCTGCTAGGGAGGACGTGGTTGCTTACACTGAAAAAATACCCAGCTCAGCATGCCAGTGAACGTCCTTTCAGAGCAGGCTGCAGCTCAGTGTTTCAAACTTCTTTAAAGCAAGAAAGACTATTTGTTTAAAACAAGTTGAGTGTTTGTATTTTGTTCAGTGTTCAAACCCCTTGATAGTCCCATGAGTCTTTCCCCCGAAGCTGGTGCTGCGAACACAAATGGTTTGTTAGTCATGGCTACTACACTGGGCCATTTAAGCATATCAGAGACTAGGCAGAACACCACCAGTGTGAAGGGAGGAACAGAAACATCTTGCTTTGAGAAAGCAAGATACCACAAGAAACTTTCACTGCACTAAGACAGGGCTGGCTCATGCACATAAGCAATATAGCTGGCTGGCTAAGTGATCACTTCTATGTGGACATTACTTTGGGGAGCAAAAAAGGAGAGAGGAGCAATTTTCTTGTCCAATTAGGTTGCTTTGTGCCATCCTAGTGGGTCATCACTGGCCAGGGGAATTTGATGGCATCAGTTACTGAGCTCTTGAAAGGTTCACAGTGCAGCATCTCTTGCAGAGATCTCTGCTAGGTCATTTGAAAATCTGAGTTCAGTAGTATCAGTTATATTTAATGAGACTGCAAATTTGTTTTGGTAACTAGAGTTTGCTCTTAGTTATTGCAGGTCTCTCTTAATAGCCTCCTCCTCAAAGAGCAAATTTGGTGTACAGTATTGGGAAGCCAAATTCAGTAGCATTTGTCTCAAGGCTTTCTGTACAATTGACAGAGGTTCTCTGTGTAATCAGCCAACCTGTGCAGGTGCTACTTAGGCGAATAAGCTTCCTCACTCAGTTATGCTCTGTGCTTCTCAGCATAAATATTCCATTTATAACATGCTAAAATTGAAATACTGCCATTATGCCTAGGAAGAGACACTTCCATGAGAAGAAAAGTTTGTCATTATATTAATGTTATCAAAAGTTATCCAAGTTTATGACATTTCATCTGCCAGGAATCTCCTTTCTGCAAACAGACTTCCAAAGTTGACTATAACCCCATTTTTGTTCTCTTTACTTTATTGTACTGCACTAAGGGGTTTCTACTGAACACAATAAAAAAAAATATTGCAGGAGAACATCTGATACTAGGAAATGATTTATTTGTCCTTATTTAGCAGCCCAGCAGAGGCATTGGTGGTAAGCTAGGTTATTTTTATTTTTTTGTTATTAATATGCACAGATCATTTTGTTATAAATCTTTCAGTGAACTTTCTCCTTAAGAGCTCTAACAACTTATTTTGTCTGTGTAAAGGCCAATCTCAACAGCAGCTGAAAAGATGCAGTTGTTCTTTAAATATTATTCAGTTCATAGCAACAGCTTCTTTTTCTATCTTTTGTATGCTCAAACCTTCAAAACAGATCCTGAATCAGGATCTGTTAAACACACGCAGCTCATAACATGCAAGCAGTTACTAATCATGCAAGTTCTTAAAACTGAGTTAAGCAACTAGCTGTACTGCTGCCTCAAACATATGTGCATTTTACTCCATTTATAGAGATCCTTGCCGTCACACTGAGTCACTCTATAGGTATGGGTCTCTAAACCCACTAAGGAGACTAAAGAATATGAGGAAATTTCTATATCTTTGCAATCACTTCTGGTTAAAAAGAAATCAAGCTGCATAAATATATAATGATCAGTATGTAATGGTTATCAGCACCAACAGAAGTTGCTCATTCTGAGGGCTAATGTGTTTGGTACCTCTCTTCACGATTTTCTCCAATCGCAAAAACACCAAACATTATATTGGAGTAAATCTTTCAATTATCTTGACTCTACATGGATCGAAAACATAACTGTTTGATAAATCTCCTTCACAAGGAGGAATTAAATTAATTTGAAGTTGTTTAGATTTATGTATTCAAATAAAAATCAGGAAATACATGGATTTTCATAATAAGCCTAAGTTTGGGGGGATTATTTCACGTGCTACGTTTTCAAAAACCAGTAATGCTTCTCTAAGGATGTCTTAATACTATCTGTGCCTGTCAATTCTTTGTCACTTTGATGGAGATAAATAAATAAATTGCTTCTGAAATCCTGCAAAAATAAAAGCTTTGCAGTTAATAAACACAATCATTTAAAAAAGGTACATTTTAATTTGTTATTGATACCCAAGAAGTTCACATGTTGCCTCCCCATCTGCACTGAGTTTTGTTACTTTTTGAAAGAAAGCAGTGGTAGAACGAATACACTTGAACAGGGCTTATTTTCTTTTTTGGCAACTCACTAGAAGAAAAGGAAAAAGCAAGCAGTTTTGTTACACAGAGCCTTTAGAGACAAGAAACTGTTGCTTTATAAGAAAGGCTACTTAAGGGCAAGAATAATGAAGAAATTACTTTGACAACATGTGTCCTCTATGTGCTAGTTGAGCACCAGATAGTTGAGTACATAATGTTTGTCATATGAAAATGTTTATGGTGTACATTAAGGGGGGGGGGTCTACATTTTTGGTGAACTAAGGCTATTTTGAATGTCAGCTTTTAGATTTGTGGCTTCAAAGGTCCATTTCAGGTTTTCATGCTGTTACAGGAAGTTAACACAGTGGGAACAAAATAACTAAAACGCTAGCTATGTGTTCCTGTCCTAGCAGGAGGGTTTTCTTCCTTGACTGAGACATACCGACAAACAAGATGTTTAAGCTATTTCAGTGGTGAGCAACCCCTATAATACAACTGCAAGTAGCCACTGGTAACATCTTTATTCTCAGTTTTGAGTACTTTGAGCATTTGAGGTAGTAGCTTGAAAATCAGTCATTGTACTATTGAATATAAACAAAATAGCCAACTCAAGTGTAGATGAAAAACCAGGTGAAAAACAGCTAAAACTTACTGACACTAGAAAATATTTATTAAATTGCATTTATGTTTTTAGTTACTTAAATGTATTAAATGAAGCCCAACAAAGTCCGCTGTGATCATTTCAATTTACCAGTTATAACAGAGGCTTCACCTCTTTTGTCCCTATTGGAACACCTTGTTTCATTACAGGCAGTTCTAGTTGACCTTTATAGTCAGGGCAATTCTTTAATATCTTTGAAAGTGACAGTTGAATAGTACATCCCTTTAACTGTATGGGTGTTATATCAGAACAGACTGTCCCTGGCATTTTTTATATTGAGGTTTGCCTACAATAGATGCCTAAAAAGGGACCATGAAAATTCTTCTCCTGCATGCAAATTTCAAGGATTTTACAATTCTACAACCATTCAACCTGGAAAATACGGAGCAACAAGTTCCTTGTCTCTTACTATTTTTGAGGAAAGTATAGATATTTTCTTCCACATCCATTAACTAGAAAATAGTTACTTGGCCACCAGATTTGCTGCACTGAAATTATTCTTCCAGATCAGGTAACTATGTTGGAAACCAACCAAACTAGATAAAAATCTGTATATCCACTTTCATCAGAATATAGAAGTATTGCTTAGGAGAGGCTTCCATATGTTAATCTGCTAGCCTACTTATTTTTCCCAGGGAATGAAAAACAAACATCTGAAATGTCCTCTAGAGAGGAATTTTCTTCTTTCCACTGATTGTTGAATAGTGAGGGATCAAATGAAGAGTGTGGACTAGACTGCTGAACTTACTCAAAGATGAAGCTGGTGGGATGGATTATTAGGACACAATTAAGGAAAAAGACCAATTCAACCATGAAAGTGGTTGATGCAGATTGAAAATCTGGACTGAAAAAACGTAGTCTGTGGTAGCAAGGGTGAAGTAAAGAGAACTTGTAAATACCTTCTGAAGAGAGTTTAGAGGGTAAGCATTTTTATAAGCTAACTAGATCTTGTGGTATATGGAATGCCTCAAATGAGAAAGCAGCTAGCATGGCAGACTGAACACCATATTGGGCTGATCAGCTAGCCAGACAACTGAACTTCTTTCCTGAGGGAGATGGGTGCTTACTGACTGGATACTGGAACTTTCTACTTGTCCCCAGTGAGTAACTACTAGGGCATTACTTCTTAAGTATGTTTTTTGTAGCATTAACCTTCAAAATAAGTAAGTGAGAGGTTAAATTACCTAAACTCAGAAAGTCAGCTAAAAAGGAGTTCTTATCAGCAGAATGTTCTATAAATTGATTGCAACTAGCTATCAAAGTCGCAGCTCAGGCTATCCACATCATCATGCCTCATGTGGCACAGCAAACCAGAAATTTATACAAGAAAACTATCTGTGCATCACGCACATTATAATCATAATTGTCAGTAAAAACTGGGTTCTCATTGTTCAGTTTAGCATAATAACAGCAGTCTTGGAAGCAATCCAGTTTAGGTACAGTTAGTTTAGAAACAGCATTGAACTCCTTGGAATATGTTGCCTATCAGCTTCTGAAAAATAGGTTAAAACAAACTGATAAATTAGAATGTTTTTTCTCAAATCTTTCATGAACCATAATTTTAGGGTTTATATATAGTGATTTAATGATGTCCCTTTTAACATATTAGCGATAGCTAGGCCTAAAAGCTTGCCAGAAACTAAATACTCTGCCAAAAATCAGCATTTTAATTAGGATGCACACCAAGGTCCATCAGATCTCATGCGTTCAGGCAAGGTTGTGCAATACTTTGAAAAAGAAGCCTGCTGCAGAAATTGGTACTGATGATGTGGTATATGGAGTTTCTCCCTCAAGATTAGAATAGAAGGCTTTCCATAGGTAGTGTGAGGACTTTTGTCTGCTGCAGCTAGTACATTCAGATAAGATACAAAATTAGAGTCTTAAATTTCTGTAGCCATTACTGGCTCAGTTGCCCTTACTCTATTCATCAAGATGTTAATCCTAGTGTCCTGATCAAATATAAAACAGATTATTGCACCCTCTATGACTGAAGTTATTCTTCTCGTATTTTAAATGACAGTATCAAGTGGTTGTGTGATGTTCAAGTTTGGGGAGGGTATAGAAGTGACCATTGTTCCAGAAGGATAGGCTAAACCTTTCTACTGGCTTAACCTTTCTACTGGCTTACATAAAATTTGAACATTGACCTATTTAAGCACCAAACTCTGACCTTTTAAAGAATAAATTACAAAATTTAGAGTGAAGGACCCTCAGTGTAGCCAAAAATAAATTCAAGAGATGCTTTCTGCCCCTCCTTGCAAGGAAGCTTTTAGTTTAGATGCTTCAGATGGCAGTCTGAACAGATTTCATCCTAATCCTTTCCATTCCAGTTTTGTCTGACTGAAATAATGGTGTTCCTGACTTACCTAAACAAACATAAGCAAATGATCTGGTCCTGAGCATACATCAAGCATTATGCTGATGAAACACAAGCCCTCCCAAACTGATCTGTTCATAGAGCTGAAGAGAATTCACCGAGCTACTGAAAAGCATATATAGAATCTAACGCCAAAAGAAAATTTTACATATGCACCAGATAACTTGGTACAAGACACTGTAATTATCAACTACTTCTAAGGAACAGCTTCAGAAAATCCTTCCTTGGACAGAATTCCAAGAGCCCTACCCAATCAATCGTTTTCATGTAAGTTCCAATTTTCTCACTATTTTATTCTCCAAATCAGGTCTTTAGAATTATCCTGTGCTTACATCACTGACGTACATCTGGAAGTCAGATATATCAGATGCATACAGACTTCCCATATTTCTAATTCTAGGGAAGTTTTCACCCCAAGTGCATAAAAGTGGAAACCATGTGAGTGTTACAAGAAGCCATCAGTCTGACACCGAATTAGATTAAAGGAGGGTGGTAAATAGGAGCAAATAAAGAGCAATATAAAAATGAAAAGGTAGAAATTAAACATATACTCTCCAAAGTTGCTTTTTTAACATGCTAAGAGTCAGGATGTGGAAAGAAGAAGTGACAGTGGTGGAAACAGAGAATGAATACAGAATGACAGCTACAGCATCATGTTGAATGTTACAGTTGAGCCATGCAAATAGGAATTTGTCCTTGCTTCCAGACTACATACTGTGAGGTATCATCATTTGTTATCAATCCTCATACAAGCTGCCATACTTAGGTTATTAGGTAGATATCAGCACAATCAGTCACAGCATTATTGATAATGATGAGAGTAAAAGGGGCCACAAACCATCAGCATCGTACAATCTGGGCATCACACCCTTGTTTGTTTCCTGCGACGTTTTATTAAATTCAAAGCTATCAGTTTCTGTGTTTCTTCCATTAGGAATTTTTTAAAGGATAATAAAAAAAAAGCCATCATATAAAAGTAAACAGTTTTGTTCCCTGGGAACCTCATTGCCAGCACTCCCCCCAAAATATAAACCAACTGATCTGATGTTTGATTAGAATCACAGGGTGCTGGAGGAAACAGGTTAATGGTTCTGGTTAGGTGTCATGCTTTATGCTTTTTTTCATATCCTTAGGAGTCTGATGCAATAGCAAATATAAACATCACCCAGAGGATGAGCTCAGGGTTATTTCATCTTATCCCTAGGGGAGGAGTTGTTGTTCAGCATGTTCCCTCACTTGGCAAAATGCAGTTTGGGTCAGAGAGGTACCATTCCTGACCTTCTATTTATAAATCCAGTTTGTTTCCTGTTACTACTCAGTAACTGTTAGCTTTGAGGTTGTTAGATACTGAGCACTCCTGATGATCCTCTGATCAAAGTTCACTAGGAATCTTGACTTGTTCTAAAGACATATATAGTAGGAAAAGGAAGAGAAAAAAAAATAGAAGTGTAACATTTTATTATAACCAGTTCCTTACCAGAGGTAGATTACAGTTTTATGCAAATCATCTAGATGGACTGAAGTACAATTCTATGAGCCCTCCATTCAAATACACTTACTACAGAGATGACTGGAACAGTACATACAAAATACCTTTAAAACCAGTATCCACAGACAGTAGGGACCTGTGGTGTTAAGCATTTCACTTGCAGGAAGAGAACACAACTTCACTGTCTACAGAGGTGTTGGTATTTAGAGACACCAAATAGACACAGTTATCAATATGCAAAAAGTAATGATATGTGCACATACAAAAGTGGATGTAAATTCTTGAATCTACTAATGCTTGCCTCCCTCCTACATAATCAGAGGCTCTTGCCCACTTGCACACCACGTGGCTCTGGCTCTTTAGTGAACAGTGGGCCCCAAGTCTCCCCACTGACTTCATTTCATTGTCATGCATTTATACAGCAGCGATATGTGACAGATGATAGACTGAGATCAAGACCAAGGAGAAAGATAGCATCAGAGTTTGCCTGTTCTTGCAGCTGTTGACCACCTTTCATTTTTCCCCAGCAGTGTGCCCCTACAACACTAATAGTAAGCAATACAGCACTGCCATAGCTCCAGCTCCCCTTGCCTGCTACACAACTAGACATTTCAGAACGAAAAAACCTGCCCTTGACAGTGTCGGCAATCATAGCAAATCCAAGCAACCACTTCAGTATGTCTTCAATTTTCATTGAACTGCTGTGCAAATTTGTCTTTCACTCTACTCATGCTCCCTCTCACTCAGTTGAGAAAGTTTGAATTTAATCCCACAAACTTCATTACAGCTGTTTCTTGCAATATTTTAAGGAAAAAAATATTATTTATCTTTTCAATTTTAAACAATATTTTGTTTAAAACCTTATATTCATTTATAATTAAAAAGCCTAATGAACAAAAAATTCAACCAAGCAAAACCAAAATTTCACAGGCAGGTTAACCTACAGATAGAGTTGATTATTTTGGTATATTGCCATGGTATATAAATCCCTGTGCTAACTCAGAAAAAACTGACATCTCTAGACAGCAATAATATATTGAGAAACATTAGCTCAGGCTCCAGAAAACTACTCAAAGTGAATATAGTATAGGTTCACTGTCATCTTGCTACCCTGCTTCTGACTGTGGAGGTGGTTTATCCCACATTGGCTTAGGGATCACCACGCCATGCAGTGTAGCATACCCTTACATATTTTGCTGAAAACCTGTAAGGTCAAGACCATGAAAAACAAGTCATTTAGAAGAGAATATAGTTTTTTCAGTTTACATATAAGTTTTTAAAGTTGTATTTCTCTCGGAACCTATCCAACTATTTAGCTCCTCACTCTACACCATTGACTTAAGTATGCTTTTTTCAATGCAGTACTTTACATCCTGAGTAGTTTTAGGATGAAAAGAACGGAACTTGCAGAGTAAGACACTCACCACAACAATATTTTGTTTTGCTAGATACAAAAATCGTTATTGTTACATTTTTTATTCTTGTACCTGAAGAGAACAATTAATGAGGATACATATAAAGAAGCAGAAAGAAGAGGTAGGCAGTGGGCCCATTTTTTTTCTCCATACTTTAAACTGTGAAAGTATCATTATCTTCAGAATTGCACTACTTTCAATTTCCTTTCTAAGAGAAGACAAGCAATAGTCAAGAATAATCTGTGTATTTTTGGCAAATTATTGGAAACTACTCTTACCCTTCCTTTTCTCTCTTTCAATCTCTCCTTCCTCTCCCCAAATTCCTACATGCATGAATCAAGCAGAAGCAAAGAAAGAACAAAAGCTGTCATCTAGATTGTGAATCTAGAATTCAAATCTAAAGAATCAAAATATCTACTTATAAAAATATAAGTGCAGCAGTCAGATATTGTATATATTAAATCCCTATTAAAAACACCATAAGACAGAACTATTTTATGCCTTTTCAAATTTTTCTAAGGGGTACTGATACCACTCTGATGAACACACAGAGGGAACCATAACCAAGAATGAAATGCATATAGGATTTTTAAGAAAGGCTTTGTTAAATGCATGGTATTTACTTGAATATAGAGATTTCTCATTTGAATTATTTGGTAACAAAACAAGAAGTAGCTTTGTTAAAAAACAAAACCAATTACACACTTACAAGCAAACATGGATAAGGGATACTCTCACAAAAATCTGGGCTGATTTATTTCATTTTACAATTAAAAAAACCCCACAGTAATGAGAGTTAGGCCAACCATGCTAGGTTCATTGTATACTGAAAAAGTCTAACAACTAAAAAAAAAAAAAAAAAAACACACCACACACACACGGGGAGAACAGGAAATATCGTTACTAAAATTCTTCTTTTTTTTCCCCCCACCTTCACAAGTTTGCTTTAGAATTTGTCTGATTAAGTTTAAATCAGCTTTGTAACCAAATTTCATTGTGTTTTCTCAAATCTCACAGTGTTTTGTCCAACTTGACAAAAAAAAAAAAAACAAAAAACAAAATAAAACAAAACACTTTGTTTTCTACTGGCTAGAACATGAGTATCCTCAGAAAGAGTCAAGAGAGAAATTCCCAGATTCTGCAGTTTCCTAGCAAATCACAAAATCATATTCTCTTACATGCTTTTTTTCTTTTGTCTCTAAACACTAACCAAGAATTTTATGCTACTCCTATCAGGAATTTTGACCAATTCCTACTAAGCAACTAATTCCTTAGATGGTATATTTCTGAGTATTTCCTTTGACACGCACCAATTAAACCAACTGATGATCAGTCACTACATTAAAAAAAATATATATTTTCAATGACTCCCTTGGCATCCTCCACATACGTATGTATGTCATGACATACCACTTTCTACCATCTGTACCTCTTCCTTTATACATACACACTTTGTGTTATAAATTGTTTGGCCGTGAGGTAGCTTGACACTTGACACAACAGCAGGGCTGGGGGTGGGGGAGCATAAGTGCTGATCATTAGATTATAGCTGAAGTATTCTCTCTTTTCCTCTCCTCCTCCCTGTGTTCCCTGGAGACCGAGGTGTTAATAAAATCAAACAAAATGAAAATGGGTAAATTATTGCAAGCTATGAACACCTACATCGCGCTACGCCTCACTGGTTTCCAATACTGCCTCATTCTTGAGGCAACCAAAGAAAAAGATGCAATTTCATCCTATAGACTGGGTGGTATAAGGAAAGGACAAAAGAGACAAGATATTGCAATCCAAAGGTCAGTGACCCGCTCCCTTGTATAATTATAGCAGTTCACTTATATCCTACCAATCTGTCTTTGGATGGCTGATGGTAAATTAGTAACTAAAAAAAAGGGCAATTTTTAAACTCTTCAATAACTAGTAACTGAGCTCTAAAGCTGAACTATCAGATAAGGAGATGGGAGCAAGTGTTGATTTGTTATTTATTTTCTAAAAGTAACAGATCTACAGTAAGACTGTGTCTCCTTGCTGTACGTTAGGAGTCCTGAAAATAAATTTAATCTGTGAACAACATACAGATTTTGAAGAGTTTCAGGGACCTGCAACTGTTCTTTAATGCAACATACATCCAATCTGATTTTCCACAGCAGGTACACTTTACATCTTCTTTAAATTCATCGCATTTTTTTTGAAAAAGCATTTTAACTGCTGTACATTTTTGTCCAGTATCCCTAGTTTCACAAGATAAAACAAATACTAGATTGTGTCCTTACTTTGCATTTGCCCAAGAAAGTTCTATGCAGTAACAAAAAAACGTGTGGCAATATTAATGCCGAACTTTTTGCTGACGTATGTTAATAGCTTGTACCTGGATGTGGTGCTTGCTTTTGGGTCCGTCTCTAGGTACCAGGGTAAAGCTTGGTCTAGTGGACTATGTTGTCTCTTAATGCTTATTACGGTCACAACTGAGGGGGGAAGAAAAAAAGAAATCAGCCATATAAGACGACAGTTCAGCTCCTAGTATATCATATATAGCACTCGCTAATTTAAAGGATCTGGCCCACCTTTATTAACGAATGGAGGTCAACATTTTAATTGCCTGCCAGCTATTGCTTTTGGAGCAGTGTCATATAACTCTTTGGATTATGATCTACTGAACAATCCACTAAATGTGATAGCGTGGGCCAGCCACTGCTCCTAACTTCTTCAGTGGTAACACTAATATCCCTTTTGGGTCTTAAGAGTGCATGTGTTGCGTATTTCTGGATTTATATCTTACACAGATTAGACAGTAATAAAAAGTGGATAGAAAAAGAGGGCTCTGTAAAGAGCCTGTCAGCAGTATTTTCAGGTGGAAAAAAAAAATAGGAGGTTTTGATCTGTAGAATGTGACGTGTATAAAGTACAACAATTAAACAGAAGGGTGGATATTTTGAGCTCATTAAAATTTCTTTTGAAGATGAAAGTCATTAGATTTCAATGAGAACTTGGAGCAGAAGCTCACACTGACATAAGAATATTTAACTTGTAGTCTACAGTGCTTCAAACAATTGATAGTATGATAAATAATTGCTTGGCTGTAGTAACCACATAGAAAGAAAGAAAGAATTACCCTAATCAAATAGTCAGCGTAGTGTTGCCCGTCTCTGTGCTACACATTTCATTCTGAATTGTTCAGAAGTTACAAAAAAGGAAATCCTAAGTTCTTAAAGGGGAAACTGTAAAGGATTTCTTTTCCTGTCACCTCCAAGAAAACTTTGATAATATTCAGGGTCAGTTCTTCAGCTGACGTGATCAGCCTAGCTGTGCTGAAGCCAGTGGATCATTGCCAATTTATAACAGCTGAATGTCTGGTCTTACTTCAGGGACAGTCCTATTTTACAGCTTTTCCCCTCCATGCCCCAGCTGCCTTTATTTTTTTTAGTAGTGCCATTAATAGCCAAATAAAGTGTTTGTTGTCAGGAATACATGCTCTCCTCCACTTCATGGTACAAGACTCACCTTCTGATGTTCATGAGTTGTACTACTAATTAAATCTTGCTTATATTTCAATACTACCTCAAGGCACCAGCCAGGACTGCATAGTGCTTTAATACACAGATATTTTTAAGCTACATACTTTAGGAAGAGGGAAGCTCACCCCCCTCAGTGCTTGGAGCTGAAAAAAAGCCAAAGGATGATGTTAACACAGGTCTAAGGCAAAGGTATAAACCTTCCTGAAAGGGCAGAGCGAGCTTGTGTTAGACTTGCAATATACACTGTGAACACTGCTTTATGCGAACACTGCAAGAAAGAGGAGGGGACAGAGAAAGGAAGACACTAGCCCAAGTAAGGCTCTATGCTGTAAATAACTGGCAAACACAGGATCACTCTTATGCATTAACTCACTGGATGTGCAGTCCCCATGCAATCTTGGGTGATGCCATAGTACATCCTTCCTCACAAGAGGAGAAGCATTTAATATGTAAAGACTTGGGGGGGGGGGGGGCATTTCCTATTCCTCTGTTTACACTTCCCTAAACACTCAGATTGCAAATACCCAGTGCTCAGGAGTGTTCTACCAAGCCCTCTTTGCACCCTGGGTAGCACAGATCCTAAAGAAAATGTGCCTATAGAAGAATAGGCTGATTTTTCTTTAGCATATAGGTACTTTCTACAGGATAAAAATCCCAACAATACCCTACACACTCTAAGAGCTTGTTTAGGCAGTGATTTTCATTTCATTAAGAACAAGCAACCCAAATTTCACATCTTTCTACTCATAAGCAGTGTTTGTTTTGCCCTGGAATTCCTTCTCATGATAATAAGATAAAACCTCTGTGCTTTAATCTAAGTTGGAGGATGTGCCTAGTGCCAACAAGCAGCCTGCTCCACTGCCCAGGGCCTCTGCGGCCAGGGGAACACAGGCATGCCCTCCTCCCAGGGCCTTCCCCACCCCGCAGCCCCGCTCCCCTCACTCACAGCCAGCCGGTCACTCCTCCAGGGCATCTTCCCACACACCACACTACCCCCAAACTGCACAGGCTCTGAAATAATTTCTTTCTGATCAGGCTCAAAAATGGCACCGTCCTTGAGCCAATCGCCTTCTGTTTTGCTTCACAGCCCTCCCTCATTAGGCTAACGAGGTGCACAGCTCCTGGCTTTCCTTACTACTCTCCTGCCTAGTATCAGTAGGGAATCAATTCCACCACACATTTAAATAAATAAAAAAAAATAAATTAGAAAGAAAGAAAATGAGTTATCTAGGAAGGAAAAATGTAAGCATTTTATGCTGCATGTATTGAAACCATTACTTTCTTCTGTTTCTCCCCTTTCAAGAAAATGTTCAAAGGGAAGTAACTGATTTTGTGAAGCATTTTGATTTTGACAATAATCTTCTTTTCTTTCTCTGACAAACAGGGGTTCAGGCTGTTTGTCATTTCTGACTGACTTATGGTACACAAACAGGCTTTTATAGGACCACAAGATAGGCAGGAAGCCTGATGGTAAGTGAAACCATTTTATACACGGCAATGATTTCATTCTCACTAGGGAAAAACATCAAGTGTGTGATGTTAAGCCAGTATCTGCTCTAAAAAGACAGATACGGAAAAAAAAATCGCATACATATCTACAACAAAATATATAAACAAAACCCCAGCAATTTTTACCCAGATTGACCCTAAAAACACTCATTTATGATTTCCCTAGTCTTGGTGACTCTGGGGCTCAACATGAAGGGGAACAAAAGAGCCCTTGGAAAAAGGTGAGAGGGGATGGGGCACCTGCCAGAAAAGAAGCTGCATCAGAAAGACCTGCAGGAACCTGGCAGAGAGGTCATATAGACTAAGCTAATGCCATTCCTGGGTAGGAGGAAATGTGAGTGGCCTTGTTCAATAAATTTTTCCAGTTTTCAAAAAAGATTTGTTTTTATCTGAGGAATGAAGTTGTAGCTGGTTTGCTTCTGTCCTTAGTAATAAAAGCTATTTTAAACTTCAAGATTTATTTTTGATGCAAAACATCTAATTTTTGTAAAAACAGCACAGAATTACAATGATGTATAGACCATTATAAAGGAGACTTTTCTGGATGTAGACTACATACTATTTTCAAATTGCAATATACAAAAAGAATGGTTTGAGCCGTGAACAAACCCCGATAATTAGAGCTTGGCAGAGAAGAGTTTTAGCAAGTCTATTATTATTATTATTATTATTTACATTAGGATGAAACCTTTCGAAGGGAAGGTGAGAAATGACTTTCAGATGTACTCAGAAGAGCCAACAGCCCAGCAATTTGCTCATTTGGCTGGTGATGCAAGAATCCAAAAGTCAATTTCTTGCTCTGTTAAAATATGCCAAAAGTTTGAACCTGTATCACTCACGTATCAGACAATTGCCTAGACCACCCAGGAATTCAGTTTTGGACCCTTCTGTCTCAATGCTCATTCTCTGAGCTTTTGCAATACGTGTCATGGAAATATCCTCTGAACTTTGCTTTTCCACAAACCATTTGCAGAGACAGGTGAACCCAAAAGTTAAGAATGAAGGATGAATGACTGTGATACATCATATGGAATCATACTCTGTTAACCAGTGCTAACTGAGTGCTAAAACTCCTTGGCCTTTCTGAAAAATCCATATCTGATTGAATACTTCACATTACAACACGGTAAGTACTTGCTACTGGGCTACTATCTTTCAGTTGCAGAGGAGGTCTTTCACTGTCATTTCTGCTAGAAATTCCACTTTTGCTGAAACTGAGAAAAGTTTGATAGGGGTCCATTTCACCGAAAAATACTCTGCTCGACTGTGAGTGGTCATTTTGCACAGAAATGAAAAGTTATTTTATTGCACGGAGCTGCTGAAAAAAATGTGGTGCACAAGATCTTGTGTGGCAATTTGTGTGACTCTGATTATTCTCTAGTAAGAGTAGTACAGACATGGCCATGACAGCAGGTTGCTACCATACGGCTATGTCCCAGTTACTTGCAAAAAAGG
This sequence comes from Rhea pennata, assembly GCF_028389875.1. Taxonomy (NCBI): domain Eukaryota; kingdom Metazoa; phylum Chordata; class Aves; order Rheiformes; family Rheidae; genus Rhea; species Rhea pennata. Next base: position 8,028,985 of record NC_084675.1, on the reverse strand, counting down.
TTTTATTAACATCATTAGTCTCCCCCAGAATTCAGCAGAAAACTGACTTTTGTTGTAATGCAGAATCTGAAACCACTAATACTACTTTAAATAATAGTAGTACTTTGAACAACTTCCCTAATATATTCTAAGATAAAAAATATGGTCCAAATATTTGAAAGAAAGAAAACAAAAAGATAAAAAGGCTAAAAACATTATGGTAAACTTACACTCAAATAAATCCTTATCAGTACATCACTATCAGCCACTATTCTAAACACAGTACGCTTCAGATCACTACTACAATATAAAGATATTCCTTGGTGAATTCATTACTGTACACCCCTATAACCAAACTATCTAGGGCTAAATCTGAACACAGAAATCAGATGCTATGGAGCATCTGATGCTTAGAAAATCCTTTGCCCTTGTAGTATTCATCATCCTATTATGTTAAATTTAGCTCGTCAAATTCTGCTCTTACTTGAACTTCACATCTGTCAACAGAGAGTGTATGAGGCATACATCACGGCAGCATTTAAGCTCAGCATAGGGAGAGGTTTGATATTTGAAATACATTTTATCTTTTGCAAGCCATACGTTCTTCCAATAATGAATGTTGAAACAAGGTTCCCCAGGGTCAGGCAATTTGTGTTCTTTCCTACTCAGCCAAAGATGATACTAAGGAGCTAAAATAAAGAGAAATATTGTCATTTGGTTATAGCACCATAATGTGGTTGATATCATTCTTCTGACACTTTGGACGCTTTGTTTAACAAGGAATTCAACATGAGCAGACCAGCCGCTGAGTACTTCCAGATTGAGAGTTTGTGACAAGACTGGATTGTCAGCTCAAAGGCTGTGTCACCAAGCTGAAACACAGGTACTCTCCGCAGAGGGACAGAGAGAACTGGCTGCCTGGTGAATGGTGGACCTTTAGCAGCTGATAAAACAGCAGCACTGCAAGCAGCTGCTGGCCTTTTTGGGCAGAGAACAGCTGCAGACATCAAAGAGGATAAAAGAAGAACAAGAAAGGTGGAAAAAGTGATGCAAAAAAGGAATTTAATCTATACTATATTTATGAAGTAGATTAGTTACTTATTTAATGATATAAACATATTCTAATGTTAACAGTTACTGCCTTTTAAAAATAAATATTAAAAAAAAATCTGCAAACATATTCCTGAAGCACTAACTCCTCAAGCACATCCCATTGGGAGAGCCAGAGGGTAAATCGCATTAAAAGTACTGGATTCTATTGAAACAGATGCTCCAAAAATCTCAGGTGAAACTTTAAAGTGGCTTTTGCTGAAGTAAGCAGAAAACGAGGGAGCAAGTTAAAAAAAAAAAAAAAGCTATAAACAGTATTTACTCTGTCATTACAATGTGCTAAATCTCTTCTACAGTATACACGGAAATAGAAATCACAGCTGCTCAGTGTGTCCAAGATGAGAGAAGTCATCTAGTAAGGTGACTTAACTTCTTCTCTGACCCTTTACAGAGGTGATCCAAAATAGAACATGTAGGGGTAAAATATGCTAGTTTGTGCCTACTACATACACTGGGTATGTGTTCTGGAGTGGCGCAAATACACTACTCTCTTTTGGCTTTGTAGCAGAGAGTACCAGTTAGCAACCATATAGTAACTGCTTCCATCAGCTGAGCTACTGAAGGAGGTAATCACTGCAGGGTGTCAGATGACAGCAGTGTTGAAACTGAGTTTCAAATAGTCAATAATTGAATAAGCAATGAAGGAATGGTGCATATTCTTTGCCCAATTTTCAAATATACACACAAAAGGCCCAAATTAGGTCTTTTGAACTGGATAAATGTATGTTTATTCAGAAAAATTCCAATCTTTTTATTTGAAGCGCTTTAAAACATTCATTTTCAAAATCTTCTGCAGTTCTTCAAAAATTACATTACAGAAACAAGCAGATGGGAATAACAGAGCTAGCTGCATTTCAACTTCTTGATCCCATCATCTACAGATAAACTTTTCTAAAAAAAACATATCTAGCAACAAAACAGAACTTGGGGAAATGTTACACTGTCATATATGTTTACTACTGGAAGCATTTTTATTTTCAAAAATACTGAGAAATGGTGTCAGATTTCCTTTCTAGTTATTTTAGTCTACATAACTATCCCCCTAGCTGCCTGTTCACTTGAATCACAGGCACTTGCACACCTGAACTTGCTTCGTACTTGTTTGATAATTTATCTCTTTATTATTTTGTTTTATTCAAAGATATTATCCCTCATCAAGTAAAGCAACTAAACAGGTATTTGAGGAAGTGGTAATCCTGCTGAGATCAACATGATCCTCTGCACAAGTTTAGGGATATTATATTTCATTCTTCTAAAGCTTTTCAACAGTGCTAGTCTTGATGTGTCCAAGCCTATCAGTTGAAAGATTGAGACTTAAGAGATTTGAAAACACAGGTGAAAATATTAGGGTAATTTTAGCAGCTGTAATACTGGAACATGCATGCATACAGCATTATATACAACATTAGACTGAGATTCTGACAATTGTCAGATGTCAGGTGGTATACACTAGAGCTTCTTTCCCAACTTGATTTTCACAACTACCTCAACCAAAAATCCTAGGTCTATTTTTTCCACATTGTACTTTTGCATTTCTAATTGTTTCCAATCCTTCATAGCAGCATTTTCCGTTCAACCATCTAATACAATGTAGTATACATAATATTTTATAAGAAACAGCTTCTGTAGAGCAACTACCTTGAGGCTTTGGGACTTGACTTCACAACGGTTTTGATTTATTAGAAGATAAACCTTCTCCAATGCTTTTTCCTTTTAAATAATGAACTGTAAATAATCAATCCAATGTGAAAAATGCTAAATAGCTCCTTTGAAATTCTAATGGAGACTGGCTGCACTTACAATATCATTCACTGCAGAATCTTGGTGTTGATGCTTTACCTGAATATGTTGAATATATGCACATATATTTCTATGATGGACTGCTGGGACACAGAAATTTGGGTTGGGTGCAGCTCACGTTAAGGCCGGATTTAGAAACATGAGCTAAGATTATTTTGTAATATTCCAGCCTTATAGTTTTTACTTGAATATTCAGTTACACATTTGCTGTTAAATGTAATTCAGCTAACAGTTTTCCCTCTGTCATCTTCTCCCTGTCTTTTTTCTTATTGGCTAATCTAATTATTTCAGTTCTGTAGTCTTGCTGGTTGACGCTTCCTGACCTTCATTCATCACTGAAGAATCCTTGCTGTAGAATGGAACTCCATCCCATCTTCCTTCCCTGCCTGCAATAGCACATTCTGCTTATATTTGCACTGTATGGCTTGTAAATATGACATGCCCTAAAGGCAGCAGTCTCATTCAGATGGAGCCTGGACTGACTGGGACACACCCCTGGATCCTCAAGTTCAGACTCTAGCTCTAACTCAGTATTAAACTGAACTCCAAAGCCACTTAGCCTTCCCGATTCTTCAGCTGTTTTCTCTGTTTTCCTCCAGGCTCCATCTCTAGCCCATTCTACTACTGAGCAAGTTTTGCTCCCTCAGGCTTTATCCTACAGGCTATGATCAGGGCATGTAGCAGAGCTCAGAACCTCTTTTCTCCCTGGCAGCCTTCCCCAAATCACTTTTCCAGGCTTACTCTTCCTCAGAAACCTGCCCAGCTTTGCTATCACCAACCACCATTTCCAGAATGCAGTTAAGCGCTTATCACTTAAAACTTTAAGTGCTAATTGCTTAGTAATGAAAACTTTAATTGCTGGGAGATTAAACCTTTAATTGCTAAGTGGCTGGCAGAGTTCCAGTTCATAACAACCAAGATTCCCTAATATAACATTTTTCTAAATGCCCTTTCTATGAAAACTACCCTATATCCAAGTGTGTGCAGGCCTAGAGAGTTGCAAGAGGGTTAAGTATTTCCAGAATTGAGAAAAAAAAACCGTGGTTGAATTATCAAGAGGTATTACGTAAGCAATGGCTAATTTGAGATTAAGTAATATCTTAACATTCATTTTAGAAATGTCTAAATTATCAAAAACAATTCCTCCTTTATTTCATGTGCATGCATTCTCAGGTAAACTGATCCCTCTAAAAATGTATGTATTGAGAGAAACATACTCAGGTTCATCCTGATCTGGTCTTAAGGATGAAGACTCTGCTGTGTTCTCACTGATAGACCTACTACTGATTTCCAGAATTAGTGTAGCTTAAAGAACCTTTCTCACCTTCTAGAACAGTAGTGCCATCTTGATTTTCATAATTTCAGAAGAAATACTGCCAAGAATGAAGCAGATCATCCCCTGTAGACCATATATTCTGCTGTTTTCCTGTAGGTGCTGGTTGAGCTAAGGAGAGGTTATACTTATACTAGATTCTGAAAAGTGGAAGGCAATACAGGCAAACTGAAATCTAAGAGTAACAGCTGCTGAACTAGAAATTGTATTGGATTGAAATCTTCAGTCTGCTTTCTAGTTTTTAGAATCTGAGGAAGAGACATCATGAAAATAAATAAAACAGGACATATGTATTCTTTAACGTCCTGTCTTTGTTTTTAGTCTGTGTTTAAAATTCCCACCCATTTCTTAACAGGTCTTTTCATGTCACGAGAGGTTTGCAGGGGCTTGAACAGTATTCCCTAACATAGAAGGATGGTGTCCCTTGCTTTTACCTTGAGAGCCACAATATGAGAAGTTTCTGGCACTCTGATGTTGTGTCAGTTTTTAATGCAAACTCTGGAAGTTCACAGACACCATGCTCCACAATCTGAAGAAGATAAATCACAGTTACTTCAAGCCAGCTGACAGCAGTTTAAGCAGCTGCAATCATCAACCACCAAGGGAGTTTCTTCTTTTATCTTACTAAATGCAAAAGTATACCAGGAACTGGTAATATCACCAGCTATCAGGAGTCCTGCTTTTACATAAATATCACCAAGCAGTAAGTAAATTCTGTTGACGAAATGTAATAAAACAAAGACGGTTTCAAATATGACCATTCCCTGATGCATTCTGTGGCCCCGTCTTACTCACTTATTGCATGCTGCTGAGATTATAAGGTTTGCTTTTATCTGTCAGAAATCAATATTTCAAACATCGGATAAAAGAGGAAATTGAACTGGGAATAGGCTGAAGTGCTGTAAAAACTACAAAGCACAATTATCAAAAAGCACTTAAAGTACTTAATAGGACACACATATAAAAATGCTCAAATTAATGTCAGGGAACTATAATGAGAACTTTTTCTATGCTTTTTGATCCAAATGCAATGTAATTCGAGTGCAGCCTGGTCAGTCAATACAGTTTTCAATTTATATGAAACCCTAAGGATTTCTAGCAATCCATTTGCTAGAACTGAACCATTACATATGATTGGTTAATATTTCAATTTATTGAAAATACATTATTTTGTGTAAAGTGTTTAAGTTGTTCAGGTTCAAACATTATAAACAGTTATGATAAAAATAGATCTTTGGGTAAACAAAGACTTTACAGTCAAGCTTTTAATAAACACTAGTATAACTAGAAAATTGGATTTTAAGAGGAGTAGACATCATAAGGAAAAGCTACAGATATGGGGTGGTGAGATGAGAGGGAAATGTAGTATATAACTGATGTTTATCAGCATGCATTAAGCTGAGAAGGGACATCTTTGTAAAATGCTGGAAGTAATAGTTCACTATTAACTTCGATACTTTCCCCTTACATTTATATTTTCATTTATCATCTTTAATTCTGTTGAGCTGAAGGTCCTTACAAAATATCTATGCCAGATCAGAGGTCACTGCAGACTATCAACATGTCTGTATGCACATATTAGCATTTACAGAAAATATATTGTGTAGCTTTATATATTTTGGTATGAAATATGAAAAACTGCAATACACACAGGAGTTATAGCTAGGATTTGAGCAGCAAAGGCCGATACTAACTAAATAGATGTATTAAACTACATCACTTTTCTCTTACCTATACCACATATTTTAATATGGAATAACAAGAGTTTCTTGGGAAATTTTTCTTTGTGCAAAGTAACACTTAGACTTCACTTTTATACTTTAACCACAACATTGCACTTTTTTCATAAGAGGGAACTTTAGCCCAATTACAATTAAAAGGGACTTCTTATTGGAACTACATATGACTCCTTTTAACCCCCTTTGCTTTGGATCAGACTACAGTTGTTATTAACAGAAAAAATGCTCTATCAGACCAATGTCTTCCCACTACTTCATCTCAGTTTTGGCCTAATGAAGTGAAACATCTTGGTTAAGATGTCCGACTACTTTCTCGCTTTTGGTTCTTTCATTCAGGGTAAGTCCAAGTTCTGTTTCTTCTTCCCTTTCTAAGATGCAAATTTTAATTTCAGTCCGTAAAATCCTGGTTTGGGTCGTAATCTACTGCCTTAAATTCATCTTCCTCATCCTCTACAGTTCTTCATCTGCTTTTCTCTCCATAAGCCCTTTGTTTTGCTGTCCCTTTACTCTGCAACATGCATAGAATCAGTAAGGTTGGAAGGGACCACTGGAGATCATCTAGTCCAACCTCCCCGCTCAGCAGGGTCACCTAGAGCATGTTAGACAGGGTTGCATCCAGGCAGGCCTTGAAGATCTCCACAGAAGGAGACTCCACCACCTCTCTGGGCAACCTGTGCCAGGGCTCTGTCATTCTCACCCTGAAGAAATCCCCCCTCACGGTCAGGCGGAACTTCCTGTGCTTCAGTTTCTGCCCATTGCCTCTTGTCCTGTCGCATGGGACAACTGAAAAGAGTTTGGCCCCATAAAACTGAAAACTGAAGTAGCTCAGCTGGGAAAGTGTTCAAGCCTGGGCTTTGGCAAGTGGGGAGGGTCCTTGTTGCTTCCTCTTTTAGTTAGGGGCAGGTTTAGCTCAGTTGGTTAGAGCGTAGTGCTGCTAATGCCAAGGTCGTGGATTCAATCTCCATATGGGCTATGCTGAGGGTTGGACTAGATGATCTCCAGAGGTCCCTTCCATCCTTACCATTCTATGCCATTTCATTCGTTTCCCATATGCCATTTCTTTGCTTTTCTCCTGCTTATTTTGTATGTGTTGGCCTTCATAAGTCAGTTTGTAAGCTTGCTATCTTTCAATATTTCACAACTTTCCTAAAACTTGCTTTTAGTCTGATGCAAGCAAGAAATTCCACGAGCTACAAGGATTAAGTGGGTATGCAAAATGAAAAAAAATATTTCACACAAAATATTATTTCTCTTTGTTGATTAATATTTTAAACCCATATAACCAAGCACAAAGTATGTTTGCTGTCATGCAAAGATAATCTATTCGCATACACAGAAAGAAAACTGAACACAGAGCCAGAAATATTTCCATGAATATTTATATATGATATGATATGCAATATGTGACTTACTATCTCCCAGTGTGGCCCTTATATTTTCACACAGTGTTACAATTATATAAACCATGCAACTGCTGGCTACCCATAAAGCTGAATAAAACAAAAATAACATGGGCCAAATCCTGTAATCTAAACTCCAGCTGATGCCATAGAAGTTTTGTTTGGATAACACAAAAAGAAAGGCTGGGAGCTGGGATAAGTGTATCTGTATAATTCCAGACAGCTGTTCTTTAACCTGTTCATGCAGATCTCCAAAGACAGACTTCACAACATCCCAGGTAATGTATTTCAGTGCTTTATTATATTACTATTATAAAAGGGTTTTTTAAATGTCTAATCTGAATCCTTGCTGCTGTAATTTAAGCCCTACTTCTTGGCCTGTCTTCTGTAATGAGGAACGGGTCATACTACTCCCTTTTGCAACAGATTGTTGAGTGTGTGAAGACAGCCATCACATTTTCATTCCAATCCCATTTTTTCTGCCCTTCCTCATATACCTTCCAGACAGGAAGAAGAATGGCTTGGGGTTATCATACTGAGTGAAGATTCCTGCCCAAGATGTCTCTGCCCAAGACATCTTCTGCAACTACAGAGAAATCACTCCCTCATTCTCTGAAATGGGTATAAAGTTTCTACTGCTTCAGATCGTGTGGTTTTAGGTTTTTTTCAGGCCATAAATCTTTTTTTTTTGGCGCGCACAGGCTGTGTGAATAATACAACTAGGCTCTGATCTTGACAGTTAATGACATATGCAACTCAACAAATAAAAAAAGAATAAAGAATCTCTTTAAGTTAAACTGCACGATATATAGCCAAAACCTCTTTTCTACAATTCTGGTTTTCTGCAAATGAAGCAAAACGCAAGTTGCAGTTAAATTGTGGGAACTGTGAAAGAAATCCTTCCACCCCCGAAAGCTGAGTTTTGACATCCAAAATGCAATGTTAACGAGACTAAAAATAAGTTGATCACTTCAGCTGGATACCATATCCACTTGAATTCCTTCTGATGGTGTCTTCATTTTTTCAGATTTTCTGAATCAACTCAGTGTATAAACTTTTCCAAATAATATTTCCAAATAACAAAGTAATAAAGAAATATTTTGTTTAAAAAACAGTCTGAGTGGAAAGCATAATATGATCTGGTAAGGCAATTGTAGTTATGGCAGTTATAAGTTATTGCATAATGTATTTCACAGAAGCTTCCTCTATTGGACCTCATTGTATTTTTCCTTCAGTTATTAAATGTAGAGACTTAACCTCAAAAGCAAATGCACTTGTCTTTACATGCACTTGAGTTGTTACTGCCATTTAAAACTAATCAATGTTTTCTTTAGTACCACAATAGCTTGTTTGCAAAGCACCTCTTTTAGAAATATTTGCACTGTATTCAGAAGGAAAATGTTTCACATTCTAAGAAAAACTCCACATAAGAAGAAAGAGGGCTTCATTTTTTTCTCAAAACTTAGTTTAACTAAATTAACTTCACGAGCTGAAAAATTTGTGCATAAAGGGAGTTGATACTAGAGCATACCATTGTGCTCATATCCATTACGTGGAGAAATAATGTGCTGTACGCTATGCTTACATCCCTAGAGATGTCCAAGCAATAAATTTGAAAGGATTCAACCCATAAATATTGAGTTCTAGAATATATTACTTTCATTAACGGTAAAAGGGGAAAAAATGGTTAAAATCTTAAGATTACCAATGTTTAAATACATATTCCTTGGAAATATTATACCATTTCTGACTTGGATGTTCAACCACATAAAACTCATAGGACACTGAAGTCCCATTCAGTGGTGGAAAGCCCAAGCTACTCCAGTAAAGTCAACATATGCACTCAGATGTAGTTTGACACAAATAGGAATGTCTGCACTTTCCTCTAGGAATATAATGGAGGTTTCTAAGTTAGTCTCTCTAGACTCCTTCAGAAAGATGTCAGAAAAATAAGGTTAAGCAATGCAAGCACTCATAAAGTCTCAAGTTCTGCAGTCTGTTCAATAACCATAAGTCTTAATGAAGGAAAAATGAAGTTGTATAAAACTCACGAGTAGATCTTCTTCATTTCCAAATACAAATAGCTACTACTTTAGTAAACAGTTCCAACTCCAATTCCAACTATGCTTGTACTTAACCACATACAAATCCATTGTTTCCAGTAGGGTGGCAAGTGCATCACTAGGAAGAAAGATATAAAAACTAATTAGCAAGAATTATAACAACTGAGCATTTGTAAATAGAAAAGCTATTAAAATGCCTATGATTAGAACTGAGAAGTTAATAAGGTTTGTCCCAGGCATCCTTTTAAGCTTTATCGTGATATCTGTCCATATAGCTCTGCAAAGTATTTGTTTCATTCCTATGTGGAACACAGGCTTCTCCAGAATAATGGTTGTCTCTCCTGCCACACCTTCTGCCTAGGCTTCCAAACTCTCTATCCCTACCTTAATCTATACACTGCTGAATATTGATAATGATAGTGGCAGCAGGTGATTTATTTTCCAGTGTTAGACATGTGGAAGATGCAGTGCCGGGACGGTTCTTCAAAACTTTATAGGCTTGCAAATAGGTGTTCAAATAATGCAAGGAGTTGAGTATCTTAACTAGCGTAGCTGCAGTGTAAACTGGGTAACTGCGTTGCAGGAACAAAAACAATCAGCAGTTGAAGAAATTAAAGGCATGTTGGACAAACAGTTGCCTGTCTAATATAAACCGAGTGGGGGAGCACGATTACTTATTCCCCTCCTCCTCTACATGCAGTATATTTTTGAAAAACTGTTTTTGTTACAAAATTAATAAGCAAATTGACAAATTTTCAAAATAAGGATGGAGACTTTGAACCTTAAGGACAGGAAGTCATTCCCTTGATCAACAGAATTGCTCGCCTATGATAATTATGGGGTTCAGAAACATATGCATTTCAAAATGAGATAAGAAACAGACATAAAGGAATTTAACTTCACCAAAAAAAATCAAATTTTTCAACTAATAGCATAAGTAGATGGAGGAATACAGAGTGCCAATCCTCACCAAAAAGGAAGAAAGAAAGAAAGAAATAGAATTCTAACCCAAAACATCAGACACAGTGACTTTCTACAAAGAAATGAGACACTATGCCAAAGCATTTGCCACCAACTGATTTGCTACTGAAGACTGAGGAGACTGAAGTCTTACTCTTTTGTTAAATTACATGTTTCAGAATTAATTCTGTAGCCTGCAGCAGGTAGCAGATGCTTTATAGGGCAACTTACAGCTGACAGTCCCCTATTACTGCTCATTATTTAATAGCACTGCTTTAACTCTACTGCAATTGCCTTCACTGTTGGATAGTTTCTCTTATAGGTTCATATTTTCACAGTTCTTTTCCAGGGCTTTCTGATGAGATTCACACCTGCTTCCAGAGTATAATATTGACTCCAGTTGGTCTGGTATATAACAAGCAGCACTTAGGTGAAACTTCCTGTATGGTTTATCCTAGATGAATGTAAACTATAAGCATGGATTTCTTTTTCTTATTATCCAATGATCATAAGTTCACTGCTAACAAAATGTATTCATGTTTTCAGTATTATTTACTGTCAACTGTATGCAGTACAAAAGGAAAATATGTAATTTACGACCAAAAAGATGTCAGATTCCAAGATATAACTAATCATTGTTATGTAATGGTTAAAGTAGTTATGTTTCTAAAATCAAAAACAGGTAAAAGTAGTAATGTAGGGCAAAGATTTACAGAGGCCAGCAGAAAGGACAGAGATAACAAATTTTCTATTTATTTGCTGTATCTAGAAATGGACACACTGCAGAGAAATTGCCATACCAGTGATCTATGCATTATCATATCTTTGTCACTGATTTTAATCAGATGCTTAAGTCAATAGTTATATTATAACTTATTTCTCTCTAATCCACTTGATTTCTTTTTTAATAATATTAGACTTATTTTCCTTTTCAGTGACTCTCAGTATTTCTGTGAACAAGATTTTGATTTGCTTCATCTTTGTGTGTTTACAGAGATCTTTGGAATGGGAAAGCTTATCTGTTTCATCAAATCTGAGAAACTCCACTGAATTCAATAAAGTTATCCCATTTTTCATTCTAACTGGCAACAGATTTCGGTCCAAATTCTTTTCCAGTATCAAAAATCTGTTAAGGTAACAGCTGTCATGCTATGTATAATATTAATTCCTGTAGAAGTTTAAAATCATATTGTTCTATACACTTGCATGCATGAGTAGGTAATCTATTAATCCTTTTATCATCCAGAATGCCTGGCCAATATTTTGCATATGCAGTCTTGGAAATAATTTAGTAGAACATAGCAGAATGGTGTTGCATTTTTATCAGTATACTGTATCTAAATGTTGATGATTTATAGACCATACCATAGTGAGAATTTTGTTTTGGCTTGGCTTATATATGGTTGGGTACATATGTATCTCATAAAGAGTCCTATACAATTTTATCTCAGTGTTTCATCCTTAGCATTTAATCAGTATTATTGTTAGGTTATGTCAAAAACAGGACAAATTGAGAATAGGCAAAAATCAAAATTATCCTGCATATCGTATCTGTATGGAAACAGGTCTGCAATGCTCTGTTGAGTTACACTCGTGACCAGGGACCTTGCCTAAACACATGAGCAAACCTGACCTTCCTGCAAGCTCCCTGTGAAACATCTTGTCCTACATTGAAACAAAAATTAACAAAGCTAACCACTCCACAAAGCGACCATTGCACAGCAGTATACATTACAAAAATCAGTTCATCCCCTGATTTCCTTTTATCCTCCAAGATTATCTTTCCAGCTGGCCTTTAATTAAATATTTCATTAAGGATCATTAAGAAATTGTACACACATACTTCATAGTTCCCATTGTTAATCATAGACATTTCACTCACAAGCAGCAGTGAATCTGAACTTTACCTTCCAGTTTTACTACAAGGCCTTTCTAGAATAAGTACAGAAAAAAAAAGAAAATATCTCCATTTACAAAAGATAATTTTCTAATTATATTCATTTAAAATAATCAGGCATTTCCAGCAATTAAGAAAATTAAATTGAGGTGACTGAGAAAAGAATCCAAGCATTTTTCCATTCTTCTCCACTCTGGCTAAAATAAAGGCAATTCAAAAGTATAGATTATTCCTTCTCTTTAAACAAGGTAGAAGGTAGTGAGACAGTGCTGAGTACTTGCATAGTAGTAATGGGTTATGCAGACTTTCTCTCCTGGGCCACTGGTATGAATCTGATCTGAGATAGCAGTGACGAAATGTCAATGTCTTTTTATGGCTCTTTGCATGAAATCCTGACCCTGTTAGGTCAATGGCAAAACATCAGTGGTGCCAGGATTTTCACCTTTCAAATCTCTAGTGTGCAAAAGGAATTAGAGCCTGACTCAGCATCCATTGACTTTAATTGGTGTTATATTAAGTTCAAGGTCTAGATTTTTAAAAGGCTTTAGGTACTGCTTCACTTTTAGCCTAACAGCTGGATCTTTCAAGTGACATAAGCACTTAAAACCCTAGTGTTAAAACTATAAACTTTTATCCCTAAAGTGGAATGCCTTGATGGGTAAAATAATACAGTGATGCTAAATATACACCATATCACACCATATCCACACGCTGACTGTATGCCCTGCTATCACTCCTGTGGCCCAGCATTAGCTTAGCCCCACAGTGCTTCTATCCGAGCTCTCACTTCCCACCATCTCTCTTTCCTCTTCTAAGATCTTGGAAATCATCTAAACCTGCAGGGCTTCTCTGCTCCAGCAGTGAGGAGACCAAGGAGTTGGTGGACACTGCGCTGGTTACCAGCGCTTCCTCCTCTCTGGCCAGGAAAATGAATTCTGCTCTAGTAGAGGGGGCTGTTATCAGGAATGATTCCTACATTGACATTTTAAAAGGTGTTGCCCACCATAAGCATAAGCCATATCTAGTCCAACCCGGGCTCCCTCTCAGTGCATGAGGAGGGCTGAACACCTCTAAGAGATCCACAGCAGCTGCCTGCTGAGCCAGCCAGTGTCAGCATAGACCAAACATCGTTGCCTAAAGCTCAGCTGCAAACCTTTAAATCCATTTCTTTCCAACAGCAAAACAGATTCTCTCAACCATTTGGAAGCCATGGTTTGAGATTTTCAGGAACAGAGGCTTATCCATAACAGAGGAGAGCTCAGTTTTTAAAACTAACTGGAGAATCTGTTGCCAAATTCTCTGCTGTATGTATTGCCAAACTATCTTCTTATTTAGTCATTTTACTGGCCAGAGGAAGTGCAAGACATTGCTTTTCTTGCCTCCACTGCTTGATTAAACAGATCCCTCCCCACACTGTCTGGATTAACCTGCTCCACTAGGCTGAGCTCAATGTAAGGGCTGCTTTCACCAAATTTATCCACTTCTCTTGCTTCCTTCCCTAAAAGCAAAATTCTTGTCCCATACAACAGGCAGTGCAAAACCTCTCAGATTACTGTGTCTGTGACCCTTGAGAAATTTAGCACAGTTTCTGGCTTGTATCCCCACATTCAGCCTAGATTGACTCAGTAGCAAGGGATCATTCCCAGAAAGTTCATTACTAGAGAATTTGAGGTCTCTATAGTACAGGAATAGTAACTCTTCCCTTGCATTAAAATGACTGAACTAACAAAACAGGAGAAGTCACCAAATATCCCTTCTTGAATGATTAATTCAAACAAAATACTTACTGAGTCCCAGAAAAAAGGCAAAAGTGGCTTCTGATTTTACTTCATTCCCTTTGTGGGAAGTTGTTTTGTAGAAAGGAGGTTACAAGGTGTTTTTAACCAGGAGTTGCAGGACACTAACTCTCAATTATTGCAATTTTACTTGTTTGAAAGTATTTGAGTCTGAAAAGGCAGCCAGAATAGGATCTCAAAGAGCAGTGAGAATTTGAGCATTTATCCAAAATGAAACCAAGCTCCCAATATTATGCCTTACCAAAATATTAATGTACACAGATGTAAAAATTATGTCTTGCTGTAATGCATGCTTTCCAGTGGTATTTCACTTGTACAAATGCACAGTTCAGGCATGTGTTCTTTAAAGTATTTAGCTATGCTGAAAACCACCCAGGAATTAAACCGGACGAAGGCATGCTTAAGATGTTGTTGGAGGTTTAATTACCTTTGCCTTTTTTCTCTTTAGTGGGAGTTCTGAATTCTGGAGGAGTAAAACTCCAGTCTCTACTGTATTGAAATGATATTTTTTTAGCACTCCAATCATTGTCTCTACTTGACTAAGACATTTCTGTGCTAAAGCAGGTGCATTTACTTTTCAAGTATTATTTTACTAATCAATTGAAAAATTACCTCCATGAATGACAGAAGTGCAGACCTTTGGAGTATTTCATTAAAAGGAGCAAACATTAATTACAAATCCAGCCCAACCTTTTGCAGACATAAATTATGGGACAGATCTATTTTCTCCATGCTTAATTGCAAGCAGTGACTAGCTCTTTAAATTATTATCTCCAAAGTATCAATGAAATTCAAATGGATTTGATGATATTCTCAAGACGTATTTGTATCTAAATAACTTGGGCATGTACTATCTGGTGATATAAGACAAGTAGGCGAAACACCTTTGAGCCACCAACAGCGGCTGAGATGACCAAGAAAGATATGGGAACTGCAAAATGGAATTGGAACTATCAAGTCTTTGTGGACAGGATATTCTATCTGCAGGAGTAACAAGGGGCAGTTAATATTGCCTAAGCAATTATTGTCCAAAATCTTTAGTTGCTCATAACTTTCTAGAATATTCAAGTTTCAGACAGAGTATTCCAGGCAATATCTTTACTGGAAGGTAATATTTAAATTTTAATAAAACAGCTATATTTCTAGAGAAGTAAAACATCCTTCCCACAGCATAAAAACTGTAGAAATTTTAATTTAGGGACAGCTACAATGCTGACATATTTGAGATCAAACTGAAATCTGCCAGGAAAATAGATGAGTAAAGCGCCTTTGACTGTTCTGCTCAAAACCAACTTTGATTTAACCATGTTCATAGATAAGAAGTAGAGTTTCAAAGACATTTAGCAATGGCCAGATGCTCTACTGTTCCTTTTCCCCCACTAATGCATGTTTTTTGAGCATGTTCTTTGCTAGACTTTTTGGCTTTGAAATATCAAGAACCTGTAAAAGCTTGTCTCCATTTGTGTTAGTGTACTCTGAAACTCAAGTGAATGATGAGACCATTTTTTCCTCAAGCCTTCATCAGAACTTTAAGTCAGAAACACTGAAAACAACGTCCCCTAATTTTAAAATAGGCTTTACTAAAACTGTCTCTTTACTGAGCTCTGCTCTAACTATACCAGTTTTGCAACTCTGCCTGCTTTCCAGAAACAGGAACTATTCAATAAGTAATGTTGATCATGAGAATGACACACATTATTATTAATATTATATAATAAAACTTCCTCTCATTTCTAAGAAACCCTTAGCTCAGTGAGGCACAAAGAGAAAGAACAGAACAAAATTACAAACTGAACATACATAAGACACAAATAAACTACTACAAATTATCTGATCAACTCAAGCGTGAGGCAAAATCTGTCTTGCAGTTTCAAGATGCTTAAGATACAGAGATCTTCTAGTCCTTCTCAGATCTGGTTCTAAAAAGTTAAAATATCACTGTCACATATGTAAGCAATACCATACATATGCAGATGGGATACATGCAGTTAACTGCATGTTAAGAAACGAGGAATAGATGTAAACTAAAAGGACTATTTTTAATACAAATAAAAACAAAGACAAATATCGCATGTAATCATTAATTACATAATCATCAGAAGCATTTTCTGTAAAGAAAAATCCCCAAAGGGGAAAAAAAATTTGAGAAATAGCAAGCCTTCCTCTGTAAGAACTGTGACTCTTCCGTACCACAGAGCATGGACAAAAGAGTCTGAACAAAGAATCTGAATGGGTACTGCCTGCCCCACATTTTTACTCTCCTTCTACCAAAGAAGTTAATCATTTGGCACTGCGTACTTACAAAAATAGATAATCACTTGCTTGGAATGTAATTTACTTGTGTCATGATACAATAAGTACCAAACTGAATTCTCACAGTATTAATTATTAACCCAGGATAAAGCATTAGCTTAAAATGCATTCCTTCATCTTTGATATACTTCGTGAATATGTTTATAGGTATTTTAACAACATTTTCAAATATGCAGAAGTGATAAACAAGTACAAGGTCCCTCAAAAGCCAAGCTCTCTGGCACCTTTTAACTTCTGGAGATAATACAACCACCCATCTCCACTGCCAGAATTAAGACTTTTTCCAAGTTTTCCATTCTGACAGACCTATTAGCCCATGGCACAAAGTTTCTGGTGCTGAGTTGAAGACTCTGTAACTGCATTAGAATATTACCTAAAAAAATAATACACTCTACTAAAAGGCTAGAGACTGGTTCAAAGAAGTAGAAATAACTGGGCCAGCATGTAGAATACTTCACAGGCTTCATAACTGTAAGTGGCTCATTTAGAAGAAGGAAGAGTGTGGAATCCTTCCTATTTGCTTTGATTTTGGAAGTAGTTGTGTTCCCCCCTTTTTCTTTCTCCTTAGAATTTCAACCTAATTTAGAAGTGAGGAGTTAAAGATTGATTTGGAGCTTGGGAAAAGCACTCAAGCAGAGGACCGCTGGGGACAGAGTGAACCCTTTAACCATAGAGCCTGAGAAAATCAGTGCTTGGCAATCCATTCTTGGGAATGATAATATCATAGGTAATCTATTTGCTATGAATCAAAACCAAAGCATTACATTTAAGCTACTTGATCTAAAATGAAGGTAAATGTTATAGAGGATCTGATTACCTGAATGCAATGAATTATTTTTAACAGACCTGGGCAGACTCCTCAATCTTAATAATACACCACTTAAATGATTAAAAAAAAAAAAAAAAGGTGTGGTGACTATCTTTATTCTCCCTAAAACCATCCAATCTTAAAATCTGATCTGAATCTAGTCATTAAACAACATGCTTTTTATACTTCTTCAGAAAGAAAAACATCTTCAATTGGTTTTAACACTTTGCAGCTTAGTATATATAATAGAAAGAAACATCTTAAGAACTGTATGAACATAACACCAACATAGTTTGTAAAATGTGAAAACCTTGGAGTAGAGATGTCACGATATTGGTTTAATGTGCAGCTTTAAAAATAAGATTTTTTGTTTATCAGGGAGCATGGAAAGAATGTGAAGGAGGAAAGAGTATGTATGTTTAATCAATAGATACTTCTTTTTTTCTGAAGACAGAATTTGTGAGAGAATTTTAAGAAAAGTTTCACAGATTATTAGCTGAAACATTAAGAAATCATGATTTCCATCTAAGTATTAAACACTGCTCTAGTAATGCCTATCTTGTAGGGTAAATCAGGCAAATGTTTTTTCAGACATTGCTATATACCAAAGCAACATGCATTAATTATAGCTGTGTGAAAAAAATAGTGCTGTGAGCTAAATACAATGTCACAAAGCTCGCAGGTATAGTCCAGCAGGGCAATCTGACTCGTGGATGCTACAGCGTTTGTAACAAGCTCTACAGCATTTCGTGAGGTGGGCCATACAACACTATGGGGTGAAAGTTTCAGAGCAACATAGAGCAAGACAGCAAGGACAACCACACATGAGTAACGAGCAGTGCTCCTACATCAGGACAACAACATGAGTCCATTTAACTATAGGATCCAGGATAACCGGTGCAAACATGGGCTGTAACCTGAGATCACAGCAGGACAAGTTCCCAAGGCAGATCAGCTCATCTGCAGTCTGGTTTTAGTGCACTGCGGCAGGTTGCTGTACCTGGACCAAAAAGGGATGCTTCTCAGGGAGTGCATCTGGCCCATAGCATGAACACAGACTAGGTGATCAGCAACAGGACTGTGATGAGACATGGTCTGCTGGGTAACTGCAATTTTTGGCTGTAGGAAAGATGAACGAGTTTAGGTCATCAAGGCTAATATAGCTGGATTGCCCACATCCCAGCATGACCCATCCCACATAGTAACGGAGAAGCCCCTGCAGAGAGGTGCCCAGGTAGGCAGCGTTCAGCCCATGGCCATTCTGAGACTTCATTACGTAGCTTGCAGGATAAGGAAGGCTCGTCACCCTGATTGATGGTAGTCAACACATACACACAGAGCTGACAACGGTGTGAATGGGTATCACACTGTGGCCACAAAACACAGTAGTACCTTCTTGTAAATTATGAGTTGTTCTCATTCTGCTCTTTGCTCCTTTCTTTCTCCAGCAAATTCTGAAATAAAATATAAGAATAACATCAATACTAGATCCTCACAGATGACAGAACAAACATGAATGGCACAGCGAGATGTTCAGTGATTTTGAAACAAGTTGACTCCTGGCTGTGTTACCAGTCTACCTTAATTTCCTTCACACTAGCTTGTTTTTGTGTATTTACTTGAAATATGACATGATAGAACAAAATATTATTATAATTATTATTATTATTATTAATGATCCATCTGAGCTTTTCCAGCAATTCACGTATTCAGCCAGCTGTAAATTATGAACAACCTTCTTACACTTTGTGTAATCACTACAAGCTGAATGCTCATAGGATATAGGCCCAGCACGGTTCAAATAGTTGTTGATCTGTCTTTTTCTGACAGCAGAATATGAATAACAATTTATTTTGGCTTAAAAAAGCAATTTTTTGGTAAATTTATGTCTTAATGGGATATCTGCCATCTCAAATAAGAAGGGGATGTAGTTATAAGAATCAGTACATTGTAGTCAGAATATCTTAAATCAAAAGATACAGTAGGCTGTAAGGTTGCTGTTAAACCCATCTATTAAATCTTCATAATAAAGCAACAAGTTAGAACTCATGTCTTTTGCTTTATTAAAAAGGGGGCAACCACTAGGATAAAATAATATTGAGAAATAAAATTTACCTTGGATTAGTTTCATGTAAACATAAAAAAAATCAACTTCTCAGAACTCACATGAAAAACATAATGTAGTTAATATTAAATACAATGATTATGCAACCTATTACTTTTACAGTTTGTGCTCCTGTGTCCTTGATTTCAGCACTGTTTTGCTTATGATTAATGAATGACTCACCTTCAGTACTCTTTTATTTCATACCTCATTATGAATTTGGAAAGGCCATTTGTTATTTGAAAACAGCAAACAAAACATGTATAAAAATTGAACAGTGTTCATAAACACAAATTACATATTTTTATAAATAAATTACTACTACCAAGTAATATATCTTTTTAATATTTTGTATTTTCTAACTGCTTCAAGAGCGTACATGAGTGTTATTCCATAGAGTACCAGGCGATAACTTGTGCATATGTTCTGTAGGAACATCAGGAGTGTCTGTGCACTATCTAGTCGTTCTCACACACAAACACTAAAATGCCACCCGGTATACTTAACTGTTTTCTATTTTAACTTTTCAAAAACCTACAGTACATTTTCCTAAGCTTTCTCCTTTATTTTGTTTGGAATTCATCAAAATTTGATACTTCATAATGCTATGCAATTATACTGTTAACATTCAGGTAGGGATAAAACCTTGTCTCGAAGAGTTAATAGAAGTTTTGCACATATTAAATTCATAATTGTTAAAGCAAAACTACTAAATCATTTACACTAAAAACAAAGTTTCAAACTATGCTTCATAGTAATTCCTTCTTTTTGTTATATCCTTTTTCTTTTTTGATAACTACTTTCAACTAAGCATTTGGTAGTTGAAAAACATTTTCTTGAGCACAAAAATTTGGCTTGGGTGACATCTATCCTTAATTAGATTCTGTGGAACTGACAAAGGCATAAACCAAAAAGTCCACCTTTTCTCTTAGTTTCCTGAAAGTAAATTCTTAAATCATTTGGGCATTGTTGCTGTAAGAAGACAGACATCAGCCATATGAAAATACCTGTGACAAACTGGTAGTTTGAGGAGTAGATTATGATATCTGCAGAAGCTCATGGTAATGCCATTCAACAGAGTCACTGCCATAGCAGGGGAGCTGGCCTGGGGAATTTCTCAGTGGCACAGAAACCTCCTTTTGAACAGAGGGCAAGGAATACCATTCAAAGTGTTCACCTCTAGGACTATGTAATAACGGGGCTTGTTTATAGAGCAGAGGCCTATGGTGCTGTTTACAGACTGGGCTACACTACAGACCATGCAGATGTGTCCAGGCTGACTTTGAACTAGCTGGTTTGGTGATTTATGGCAGTATGGCTGGAGTTATACATACTTCAGTGGGGGCTAACCGTGCACCTCCAGAAGACTGCACAGTCTGCTCTTCACTCATCATGACAGCTACCTTTTCTGCAGGAACAAGTGGAGTTTAAAGCCATGCAAAAGGGACTTTTGCATTACCTCTTAACTCCCCAGTGATGGGTGCACCCAGCCCCTCTGCATAAGACACTCTCTCTCTATGCATTACCCTTTTTGGAGTCTGGCTCACAATGCGTAAGCAGCAGTACCTGCCCCTACTATTTTTGCCCCGACATATTTGCAACTGGATTTTGGCTGTGAAGTTTATTCAGGTGAGGTTTATTCAGGTTGGATGCAGAAGCTATGTTTGACTGGGAATAAACCAGAGTCCATGGACTTTATAAACAGAAATGTAACAATCAACCACAACAAATTGCATACTTCATCCCCCTGCACAATATGCATGGCTGTGAGTGGTGCCAAGTTCAATAGCTTAAATGTTGTGTCATCACTAAAAATAATATAACTCTGAGCATGGTTAGTAACTGCAGGCTGACCTTCAGCCTTGGCTTCGCTTAATATTGCAGCTTTATGTTTTCCCCTAATTTGTTCAGAACTCTTTGTACCACGGATTATTAATCTATAACTAAACATTGTCCTTGGTGTTCATCTAGCTGACGATATTTGGAACCAAAGTAAATCTATTATCTTTTCTTTGAATTTTGTAAACATGTTCATTCCAGCCCTTTATTCAGCTTCCTCTTCCTACAAATTTCAGTGCAAACTGTACAAAAAAAGTAATTGTTTATTTAGGATTATTGCTTAAAATCACATCCTGCCTATGATGCACTTTAAAGTTCTGTGGAAAGGTTCTCCTTAAAATTAACAAAATCAAAGTACCAGTCCCAAACTGTACCCTTATTCCTGCCAAGCAATACAGTAATTTTCAGTGTGAATAAAGGAGGGTAAAATTTCATTAACTGGCAAATCTGACATCAGTTAGGAAGTATATTTTACCAGTGAAAAAAACCAAAATTCCTAATGCTGGAAAAAACCTGAGTTTCAGAAAAAATGAAGCTATAATAAAAAAATGGTAGACATGGCAGAAGTCAGAGAAAACCACATTAAGAAGGTCTGAATATGTTACTACAATGTTTGAATATCATCACCAGTATAAAGCCTTTGAAACCAAAGCATATACATCATGGAAGAACAGAAGTTATGCAACGATGATTTACCTCCAAGAACTTCAACTTTAGTAAGTGTCTTCCTATTTAAGCAATGGGATAACCTATTTTCCTTACTTACAAGAAGGAGAATTTACTTCCCAAAATGAATGCTTAGAGATAACTATAGTCAGCCTTAAACTTGCAGGTATTCTGTTACTTGGAGAAACGCAACTATTTTAAAATAACATTTATTCTTTCTTTAGAATAAAAATTCCAAGGAAGATTTTTGGAAACTATCCAGTCTTTATTTTGCCACAAAACAGTCAAAATGGCTTAACTGGATGCTTATGCTATCATTTTTATACAGGTTTGAAACTAGAACCTACGATAACTCATTAGCCTAGCATTTCTACATAGAATTGTGAGCTAGCCATTCTTCCACAAGTCCATGAAAAGACTAAGCAAATATAAGCAGGTAATTTACTGTTGTTTGCAGATCCCCAGAGAATGAAAACAAGTCTCCTCAGACTATCAAGAGCACTACATGTTTTTGCTTTACTGTTAACAAAACAAATATAATTTTCCCAAAGCACTCTTAAAAAAATTCTCCATCTTATATTTCCTCTGTAGAAAAACAATATGTGTATAAACATAGTGAAAAGGGATGATTGTTTCTTTCAAGTGATAAAATAATACAGTAGCAATATTATGATCCTCAAATATCGGGGTAGTTCTTCTAAATTGCATTTCTGTGCTTACTATGATCCCACAAAACAGATGGTATAAAGAAAACATCCTTTTAAAAAAATAATCCACTTATCAGCATCTGGAAACATGAAGTGTAAAACTAAGGCTGAAAGCATCTTAACTCCTTCCTTGTCTTTCCTCATCTCCATCATGGACATTTATTTTCATTTGTGCAGATAACATGCCAGAAAGCCTCTGAGGGAATCATAGTCCTAGTGTGGAGCCCTAGGAACAAGGACACTAGCTCTTGTTATACAAAGCTCTGAATCAATGAGTTTCTTAAGTGAGATGTGTGGTGATTCCCACATTGCTGTCTTGTTCTGTGGCTACAGACTCAGTGGTTGCTTCCTTCATGAGCGCAACACTGCACAGAAATTCACTTTTGGAAAATATATTCCTGTGTATTCCAGAAACCAACAATGTTTTTATGCTGCAGCAGCTGACACAAGAAACATTTGGATGTATAAAATTAAGGGAGGAGAGGTGAGGCAGAGTGATCACTGCCACCTACTCCTATTATGTGCACATTTACATTGCAGGCTATTGCTTATTGACACCCACTGTGCTTCCATAGCATTAGGACAGCCCAGGCAGAACATGTGTTATACAGACTTAACAAGGTGAAAATATCAAACTGTCATAAACATCGTAATTGTTAACTGCAAAAATGACAGAGGGCCAGATTCCTCCCTAAAGTTCTAGTGGGGCAAATTCACCAATGATGCAACTCAGGCCCATTTGAAAGCGTAAACGATATCTTTGGCATTCCCAACCAAGAGACATGCAAAACTGTGGGAGTTTAAGCTACTGTACAGATGATTAGATTCAATTTCATTGCTTTTTAAAGACTAACTTACTATGAGGATGTAGACTACATTAAGCATTCAGAGAGGAGGTCTCAAAGGAAGGCAATGCACTTGAATGTTCGGCACATTTTAGGGATAGGTCTGAATGTACACTGTGGATTTTGTGCAAAGAAAAGGACGAGCTGACTGGCAGCAAAAAACTCAGAGCTAGAGCAAATGTGATGGTAAAATAGAATCGAAAGAGTGAACCATCTGCTTTCTAATGAAAACAGCTCTACTTGTCAGCAACATCCAGAAAAAATGATTTCTTAGTTGGAGTGTGTAACCGAGGGAAGTAGCTTTTTTGCTATATGAGGTAATACACTCAAATGATGTATGACTTAGATAATAGTGCGGGTTAATGATCTTCAGCTGGATCAGGGAGTAAAACAAAGTAATTTCATAATACGGAACATGATGGATTAAATCATGTTAATACTGGGTATATACATTAAAGAAAATGATCTTTCTGGCATACTAAATGGCAAAATAAAAAGCACTTTTAGTAAGTTATATGATTAATTAGTCTGCCCTTTTATTTATGTACCATGATAAAGTAAAATGTACTTCTTTGGTTACCTCCCAGGCAATTATTCTAAAAGTTATATTGAATGTACCAGCTTCATTGTATTGCACCAGTCCATCAAGAACAACAAAGTAGGTCCCTGTCTTTGTTTTAAACCAGGGATTTTCCTTCTTCTCTCCCTTTCCTGTCCTCCTTGCTAGAGGTTCGTTGGTTTCTTCTTTATGTATTTTTGAACTCACGGAAAAATAAGTTAGAACACGATATGTAAAAATAATGTAAACAAACTGTTTTGTGTGGAGTATCACTAACTGGAGAGAATGCAAAAAATAAAAATGAATGACACTATCTATAATTCAGATGTAACACAGGCACATATTTAAATACGGGAATGTGAACACTCCAAAGTCCATCTAAACTCTCTGAGCTTTTTCATTTCCTCTCTGTATGATTAGTTGGATATGCTACAAATTCCCACTAGATTTCAGTCTCATCCAAAATCACTTGGAAATAAATTGGAGATGGATTTCCAAAGGAAATTTCAAATGAAAGTAAAAATCTCAAATTTCAGAAATAACAGTAGCTATAGAGGGGCAAATACTATTTTTGAAGAGGGAACTGTGTCCCACCCAGTCTCATTTTACATGCTATCCAGAAATCATGGCAAGGATGTAAGGCACAGAAGCTTCCTGTAGTACCAGATTTACCTGGAAGGAAAAAAAAGATACCACTAGCACCATATTTACCTGAAAGTGTCACGGTGACAAATTCCTAAGCACA
The DNA here is from genome assembly GCF_028389875.1 of Rhea pennata. Lineage (NCBI taxonomy): Eukaryota > Metazoa > Chordata > Aves > Rheiformes > Rheidae > Rhea > Rhea pennata. Next base: position 8,004,322 of record NC_084675.1, on the reverse strand, counting down.
TATATGCTCTGTCTTGAACTCCCACTGGGATATTATCTTCCAAAACTGACTACAGCTGTTCTCTGGGGTAGACGGTCCACTTTTCCTCTTTCAGTAATATCTCATGAGTCTGTGGAAATTGATAAGACACAAAAGATAAGTAAAAGTTCATTTCACTTTTTTTTTTTTTTATCTTGATAACACAGACAATCCAAAAAAACTGCAGACCTGGACAGCTCTGAAATGCTGAATTCAAAACTCAGATGGTAAGTGTCTTTAACAAAAAGTAATTTGTGTCATAGGACGAGGGGCTTGGGACTTTTGTGTGCTTACCCTACAGACATGCATGGAAAAACAAGTCTCGATTTTAAAACACTAGGCTGAAGGAAATGACTTAAAAAAAAATCTAAGAAGAGCTATTTCCTTTTTATTATTTTTTTGCTTTGTTTTAGGTAGTGCCAGACATCTGTCTACTACAGTCAGTGCTTTAAATTTACACACAAAATAACCTTGGCGTTCTAATCCTGGATTTTCTCACACAGAGACTACACACAGGTACAGAGTCAGTATTTGCTGATTAATGTTTTGTTTGCAAAATCACTAATGCTTTCTTCCCACCCTGGGGTTTTACCTTCTCCACATGATGTGAAGCATGTTGCCACTGAAAAGAATTAAACTATAGCAAATATAAAGTCCATGTATTTTCAGCATTTGTTTCATCTGTGCATTCTGAGCTTATGTACTAGCAAAGGCAATGCTCTGTCATCAAGCTCTAAAATGGCACTTTCCATATCATCTCATTTTAGCGTGTAGGGCATTCATTCTTTCTCATACTGCTGTCCCCACGTTTAATTCTCATCAACATTCATGGGAGTGCACTGTGCAGTTTGCAGGCCTCTCAATTTGCTGTTTAATGTAGAAAGACGCCCACAAACTTTTCTCTTGCCAAAAAAGGAATATCATTCTTTTTTAAAAATTAACATCCCTGAAATTATTCTGGACACGTTTATTAAATGTTCCTCTTCATTTCAAGGGAAATGTTAGAAGCATGAATCAGAAAAAACTTTTACATCCTCTTCAGCAGTATCATCTGTTTTGCTACCTTTTGCTACCTTTTGCAGGGTGCAGATTTATAGTAGATACTAGCTTTAGCTTACCAATTTATTTCAATAAAAGCTATTACTTAACAAGCTTTTATATATTTCTAAGAAGCTTCTGAGAATAGAAATGCAGAATATATACAGAAGTTCACAAATAGAAAAGATCTGATCACCTATGTTCAACTAGTAAATAAAGTGTAAAATGGATTTTTTAAGGCATGTGAATTATTAATTGGTGGTGAAACTGCTGTGAGAATATAGAAAATAGGTGAGACATATCATAGAAAAACAGTGTAGAAGCACAGCTTCTCCAAAGTGTTGGTCTAAAATAACATCCAATTATTGTTACATTTTAAACTTTGTAGGATATAACACCATGTAGAAGTGTGATTTTAAAATTAGTGTTTGCAAGTGCCTGTGATGTAGGTGAGGGTTTTTAGCAAACAGCAGGTTCTGAACCTAAAATTACATTAATTTATTTGCTGAAACAAAATTAGGAAGATTAGTTATTGTTCAAACTAATTTGTTAAACAAAAGAAAAGCTTTTGTCGTACAAAAAAAGAAAACTGAGAGAAGAGCAGTGTTGGTGCTCTTGTACTCCATTACTGTTGACAAGACTCAACTAGAAATGCAAGATATGTATAAAGAGTAATTTTGTCTCATTAAACGACAACACTAGTGGTTCCTCTTCATCTCCTTAATTCATTTCTTATAGTTTTTCTTGTCACATCCACTTGTTTTATGGCTTACTAAATTGCAAGTTATGGTTGTAATTTATGGTCAAAATTGAGTGGTAGCAAATCACAGAATATTTTCATTGATTACCCTAAATTGTCTAATCTCCTGTATGTTTTTAGGACTTGATTGGGTGGTATTTACTGATTGCCTTCATCTAATTTAAAAATCAATCAATAGCAACAATGAGAGGTGGTGGATAAATCGAGTCTAATGCAGCATAACCACAGCAAATATCCATCAAAGGCTCATTCTCAATCAAATTTGTGGGAAGTTTTAATACATAAGCCAAAATGTCTAAAAGCCTTACTTCTAGAGCACATCATTTTAAAACTGTGCTTTGCAATGTAACATCTTATTGCTCTTATGCTGTCTATTTAGGGTGATTTTCCACTGCTAAAATGAACATATTTCAGTACAATAAAACTGTAGCAAACAAGAAAAAAATGTGATCAGCTTTGGTTTAAAGGCACTTTGTTCCATCTTCCTCAATATTATTTGCGTATAATAATGGGAATTAACACATCAGCTTTTCTTATAAACTGTGTGCACTCTCCCGGAGATGAACATTCTAGTAAGTGTCTTAATGGGAAATGTGTTTTCTAATTTGAGAAATCAATTCATTAAAATTGTTCCTTATGTTATTCTTTTCTTAAGTATAACTTGTTTCCTGAAGTTTTAGATAGCAAATACGAGAGAAACTGTCTGGAAGGCAGTATTTTAATTTCTTGACAATATTAGGGCAAAGACATATCACATACAGCAAAAAAGGGCAGAAAGCAAAGGCAAAACTTCTTTTCTTTCTCAAGTGTTGGCAATACAAACTTAAAAGCCATCTTTCTAATCTGACATGAGAAAATAAGATACAAAATACCATTTTTATTTCTGAACTGTGCCTGGATCTCAAATTTATATTACTTTTAAGTTTTCTACAGGCATATAGAGGCAAACAGTTAATAAACTGAGGTCAGAATTATACCTTCATTTATGTCAGGCTGAGGAGCTGGTTCAATAGCCAGGAAAAACAAGCTAAAACTGGCTTCCATTCTTGAAAGAATTTTAATTCATGCTCAGAAATAGCTATTTAGTATAAGAACTTAATTAGTAAATATTGAAGGTACATTAAGGTTATAAGGAATGTATATAAGGTTAAGGAGATTGAGCTTTTATTTGTTGACAACATGAGACATATGATGCTACATACTCCGTGTACAATGGGAAGTTCTAACTTGTGCCTCCAGGTGTTAATACATAACCAGTGAGGGAGAGGAATTTGGAGCTCTGGGGCTTCTCTGCAATTTTGCAGTTATTTGATTTTAATTAGAGTCAAGGGTGCTCTCTGCTAGACAGACGTTCTTTCTTACTATATTCAAGCTCAAGCATCAAGGACACTAAGTACACAGTCAGGGAGCAAATTCTGGAGCATTACATAAGAAGTCAGAACTGCATTTCACCAAAGATTTCATTGAACAGAATTCTAAAAGAGAAAGCATATATCCTTTCATAAAATAAGACAAAGGTTTTGGATTAATTAGAACCAAACCCCTGAAATTACACACATCAAGAAGTAGAACTTCCTTAGTTTGTCTTAACTTTGCAGCACTCTGAAACAGGTTTCAACACCCATGATACTTAATTTTTGCAGAGTCCAGATGAAAAGACAAACTTTTATCCTTGTATTCTATCACAGACATATTTTCTTTCATGCCAAACTAGACTGTCTCATATTTGTAAAGACTAATCCTATAATGTTATCCTCCTCTGCACGATCTGATTTTGTCTGGGATTAAAAGAAGAATGGGACAGTGCCGAGGTATTAAAGCAAAAGCATTTTTCTCGAGTCTGCTGCACTTTCTAACCAAAATAGGGAAGTGTAAGGCATTTTATGAGGTGGTTTTCCCTCTCGAGAAAACAAGGTCCAGGAGGCTTGGACAGATCTGAAATGAGGTTTGGCTGAATATTCCAGATTTTGGTACTTACCTAAAGAAAGTACAAGTTCTATATCTATAATCCATCATTAGTACAAACAAAAATGTGAGTGTGCACCAGATCAGGCAAACATCACTCTTCTGGAAAGGAATTCTCCTGTTCCAATCAATTTTAAAGCATCCTTTGTTGCTAAACACTTAAAAAAAAAAAACAAATAAAAACCAAAAAAACCAACAACAACTGGTCTAAGGAACAGATCACAGTACACAAATATAAAAGAAAATCACCAAAGAGAACCCTACCAGCAGTCCGCTGTTTATTAAAATTCTGACATTCTGAGATATCTTCTTGCCAAGGGCCCTCTTACAATGACATCTGTACACTTGTCATTACATTGCAGTTCACATTACTTACATAAACATGCCACAGGGAAACCATGACTGATATAATTTTTATAAGATTGAAAGGTAGCCATTGTGATCATTAAAACAAACCTGAGAGAGGCTTCCTGATGATGGAATAGATTCAGTTACTTCTTCCTTCTCTGTGGGTCATTAGTTAAAAAGGAGAAGGTGGGGGAGGAGGGAGAGAAGGCCATATACTGCAGGTGTTTCATCCTTTGTAAGGAGACTGCACTGAGACAAATGATTCTAGCTGGCATTTTGTACACACCGGAGATTGCTTATCGATCCAGATCAGAATATTCAGGCTGGCCCCGGGGAAAAGGCAGAGTATTTTCTGAGGGAGTTAATAACCTGGCAGCTGAGCTGTCTTGTCCAATTCACTGAACTTAGGGCTCTAATCAGGCCAGAGTTTCTTATTTTGAGAAATCTTGCCATATGTGTCTGCTAGCTGCCTTCCACTCTATTGGACCAATGACAGTGATTGAAATGACAGCCTATAGATAGAGCCTAATCAAATTGTTTATTATCAGCCTAAATCAATATGTATAGATTGTTGAAACATCACTGTCATGCCATTGAAAAGTCATACTAATACTACATGCTGCAGACGTAATTCTCAAATGTATTTTTCCATCCTAAATTACATCTGAATTTAACAGAGTAAAAGAAATTATAATGGTATATGAGACAGTGAAAAATATACATGTTTACACATTCCAGTAAAATAACATTAAGGATTAATGCTAAAATGTCACGCTGTGCACTGCTTAAATATGCGGTTCCAATACATAAGAGAGGTAACAATGCTTTAAGAAGGAAAAAAAGGGATTAAAAGGAAAAGTATTTTGCCTTATGTCTAGAAAGAGAAAAATCTCATACAGGTTTCTGTAAACATATTCTACAGGGAGAAACAAATTTCAACACACCTAAAAGCTACTTTTGAGACATCCATGTTTCTGAAAAGAAAATACAGTAACATAAATTCCTTCAGTACTACAAAATATTCCTCCCAAAAGACTTCAGAAGAACTTGGACCATGAAGTCTAATGATTTGATAGGGAGTTCATCAGGGCAAACAATTTGTATTCTGAATTTGGAAGAGAGAGACTGCAATTGCAAGCATCTAAAATGTAATGCAAGAGCTAGTTTCATAAAAAAAAGCTACATCATCTGAAGCTCTTCTTGCACAGAAAAGCTATAAATGCATTATATCTTGAACAGTAAAAATTATTTAATAACATGAATGAATCAGATTCTTAAGGCTTAATTAATACCTCAAGGGGCTCAAACACACATGTATGCATGCACATACGTGTACACACACACACAAATTAGATGGAGAAGGGATATTCCTGCTGGCATGGCCCTGGATGGAACTACCTCAGCCTCGGGAGAGGCCAAGTAATCATTTTGGCCCCATGAAGCTCACCTGAGCAGTACATGTGAGAAATTCTTCTCTAGTGTAATTGACCTGAAATGGATAATCACTGGAGGGTTTGTGGCCCAGAAAGTGTCTATCGTGCGTTTTATAACTTTTGAAGTCAGTCTACTGGCTGAATTTTGCACTACCTAATGTGTCCCGCAGAATAATTTATTGCTTGCCTTGCAACAAAAGAATTTTAGAAACTATTTTGAAGCTTTCTGACAAGATAAAGGGGCCTTAGCCTTAGAGTAAATTATACTTTTTTGCCATGAAGAATGATGTAAAATAGCCCTCAGATTAATTAATATTTGCAGTGTAATATACTCTTGTGTGAATATCATTTGCATTTTGTGATTATTGGATTGAGTTACCTTGTCAAGTATGTAGCTGCAAATGCAGAACAACTTTCAGCATTACAGCATATGTGTGAATAAAAATAATATTACCCTGTAGGTTGTACTGATTTAAAGTGGTGCATTTTCTCTTGGATAAAATGTACTTTTCTTACTGTGTGCACTCAAAGCTCTCCAAACAATAATTATCTTTGGCTGACTGATTCTTGGAATTTTCCTATTACATTCAAAATAAGAATTTTTTTCATTGCATTTTTAAGAAATAAAGGTACTTATTCTGCATAAAGCTTTAGCATATAACTATTTCTAAGCATATGCTTAAGTCCCTCCTGAGTTGAGAAAGAGGTTAAGCAGATGCTTAGCTTTAAGCATACCCTTAATTCCTAAATGACTACAGCGGGACTTTCTCTTGTCTAAAGTTTTGAACATACTTGTGGCACACTCATGGCTACATGCACAATATGAACGCAGGTGGCTGATTTTGGTCCACAGCTGGCACAAAAACAAAATTAAACATTGCTTTTAAAGTGTTTTGACCAAAATCCAGCAAAGCACTTAGGTCTACTCACAGTGCTGATTTAACTGTCTCAGTTTATAGTTACACTGGTGCAATTTCCTAGCATGGACACAGTTCTACTAGTATTTGTCTTGGCACAACTTACCATGACACTTTTACAGAAATGAATGCCACTGAAAGTCATAGTAGGACAGAATAAACCTGCAAGAGATAAACCCAAAGTCCAATAAACTCAAAATGCAGCAGTCAGAGGGGCATCAAGAAATGGAAAATATCTACTAAATGAAAATTTTCTGTGACAGCTTTGTGTATATGCATAATGAAATTCAAAGTCACACATTCTCTCCACGCAGTGTCCTCCTTGTTCTCTACACACGGTAAACCTGCCTGGGGATGTATTTCAATGACAAAGTGAGAAGAATGGTGTCAACTAGGACCTTTGTATTCTTTGATGTGGAAGTTAGAAAATCTGCGGTGAATGACGCTGGAAAAAAATCTCATGATTTTCAGTATGGTTGTTCAACCACTGTAGTTCAACACTACTGCTGAAAACTAATTTCTGGCAACTCTTTGGCAACCACCTTTTTACAATCCTGGAAGAACTTTGTTTCTTTTTTCTCTTCCCTTACCACCAAGGGACAGGCAGAATTCTGCCAAATACAGCTTTCACAAGAAGTCACTCAGTAATCACGTACTCCTCTTTTGTGAGTCTATGGCTATAGACTGCAGATTGTGCTGCTGAGAAGTACTGAGCCTTTATGGCTCCAGAAGAAACAATGTATGATTGAAATACAGAGAGAATGTTAAATTGTCTGCAAAAGAGGAACTTCAGTGCATCATTCTTTTCAGAACCGGGCATCTCCTGTGAAACAGACATTACATTTTGACTGGCACTCATTTCAAATTAATGATGATTATGGCCTTAAATTTCCCTTGCAGTTCTGTGCATGAAACATATTCCTGCATCTAACACCGTGGAAATAAATTCATTACTGCTCATTAAATAAAATCATTTGACCAAAAAACTTCTGATCTACCCTCAACTGTACTTGACAAGCACTCTGACCCATATTTCTCAAATGCTGGCAGCAAGTGAGATTCTTTTAGTATTATGAATGACTGTTAAAATGTTCCTCTTAGCTTTTGCACTTGAAGTCTTTTATTACCCAGTTCCAATATTTGAAACTCTTCTTTGTCAATCCTTTAAAATCTTCAACAGTCCAATGGTAGCCTTTGGAAATGCACATTTTTGGCAACATGCTGCTATTCATATACATTGGTTTTAAAAATAGTAGCTCCTTCCTGGGTGCACTGATGAGATGTCTAAATTATCGCTTGTATACCGTAAGACCCATTGAGCTGGATATGCTCTTATTGTTGGGTTGAAATGTGGAAGTCTATTTTAGGTTCTGTATGGCATGCAGTGAAATCCCTGTTACAGTTTTCTGACTATGATGAGAATGTATTATTTTTGTATTGTTTGTTTGCTTTTGTTAAATCTTAATGCAGCCAAGTGACTCAAGAGAACAGAATGCACCATCTTTTTCATTTTCAAATGATCTTCAAGGGAAGAGTTTGACCACAAAGAAGGCCAATAAAAATAAAGAAAGATTACTGATTTTATTAAATATTATTTATAATGCTTAAGAGTACTCAAGAGTGGCACTGTTATCCAACTTTCCAAAACTTATGTCTCTGTTATGGATATTGTGCATGACCAGGGAATATACATAATAGACTAGTACTAACTTGGGGAAGGACTGTTTCTAAGACCCTCCTATAAATCCAGTAGAATTGTTATTTATACCACACAATTCAATTCAATTTAATGCTTCAATCTTCAGTTTCCCTAGGTCTGTCTACTTTCTTCTTGGCTTTTTTTTTTTTTTTTTTTAATTATTATTATTATTATTATGAGGTGGTTTGCTTTGTTTATGCAGTAAAATGGATTGTAAAACTAGGCACACTGATACAAGATCTACAGGTTTATTTGTTGCTTCCTCCCACCCTGGTTAGTACAAACACCAAACATATTAAAAGAATATGTAAGATGCACATCATACTGACTTCTCATCCTATTCAAAGAACATTATGATTGCAAATTACATCTTTCCAGAAACACAAAATGACACTATTAGGGTCACGAGTGCAAACTTCGCCCTGACCCTCCTTCAAGACATCTCAACAGTCATTGCATTATTTCTCTTCTTGCATTATAAGACTGTTGGCACCTTCAACTAAATGCATCATTGTATTTCAATACATGGACCTACTCAAGGAGTATTAATCCCAAATATGTTTTTTTTCTAACTGTATGTAAGAATAGAAAATAAAAATATTTTTTATTTAATAAGTACTTACATTGATTTCTCCCGCACCCTATGCAATTGCTATAGTTTTTTATACAAAATAATACTGTCAAAATTGAGAATAGTAGCAGTTTGGCCAGTTTTTCTGATAGCCTCTGGTAATCCACTTTCAGTTTTCTTGGAAAACATAAAGAATTTAACAACTTCCCTTTTTTGTCACATGAACCATACAGCCAGTGATTCTAAGATTAAGCAGATTTCTCCACGACCAGCAAACAAAGCCCTATGTTGAACTATTTCTGATTTTTCAGATGCACTGTGATGTTGCTAAATAAATTCAGTAATGTCATCACAAAGCCTTACTTGTGCTTAGGCTCACAAACTTTGCAACTTAAATGTCAGAACTAAAAAAATTACTATTTCAGTGAGAAAGGGAAATACAGTATAACTTAGCCCCATGCTCTACAAAATCTCTACACATAATCCTGTGTCACTGCAGAGGCACAAATAATTGATGCACTGTACAAATCAGGCCTGCAAATATGTATGCCTTCCAAGCTGTGCTTCAAACCTCATTACATTTAATAGTTCCGTACCAAAATGCCAAGTCCCTCAACTAAAATTTTGGCTAAATTTATGCACTTCAAAAAAGTAGTACTGAAACAGAGCAATACAGAAAAGTGTAATATTAGAAGGTTCTAAATTCAAATTACACTTCACCAGCATAAAGGTGGATTAATCAAGAACTGTGATGGTAAACTTCCAGAAGATAGGGTTTAAGAAGTGAAATCCATTCCAACAGTGCAGAGTCACACTGCTAGTTTTCATTATGGCATGTTGTCTCCTTCAACTGGAAAAACTGTTGCTATACTTCTTTGCAGAACGTGCTGGCAACCATCCTTCTGCATATTCTGCACTCCCATGCTTTGTGTGGAGTTACATCCAGGAGAGATGACATGTGATCCCCTAGACAGTCCATATACACTTCTGGACAGCAAATTCTCTGTTGGCCCCTATTTTGCTTTAACATGAGATACAGTGGAAGTCAGAATGCTGATCTAACATGTTAGGGTAGATCTGTAGAAGTGTAAACCAGCCCTAAATTCGTACGAATATACTTCTAGTTCTTACCAGAAGAAGGTGGGTACAACTTTGAAAAAAATAAATAAAAGGAGACTTCTGAAACACTTTGTGGAGCTTACCTGTGTAAATACTGAGCAGAGAACAAGGATTTTGTCTGCAGAGAGAAGACTGCCTATATCGTCTGGAAAAAATCATTAACCCAGTTGGGTTGTGTGGAGCTTGTGATCAAATACAGCCCCAGGCTCTCCTGCCTTATACACTTGTGCATCTTGCTGAGAACATTTAGCCCAATGAGAAAAATATTAGTTTACAACAATAAACACCGTGTAGGATTGTATTTGAATAGGCATGTATGAGCTACTCTTCTTTAGGTGTCTTGGAAATACTGCATTCAAGGTTTGTTAGATGTAAATTTACAGACAGTACATGCAAAGAATTTTAAGGTTACATTATTCAATTATTTTAAGTAGAACACTGAGTACATCAATGCTACAACAATACAAATTAATCAAACAAGAAAACGTAAAGTAATTAAAGCTGAGCAGTGAAACTGATGAATTCAGAGAGAGAGAAAACTTCTGCAATGCATATTCAAGAGCCTGAGTAATTAGGTGTAGCTGTAGAAAGATTGTTAATGTGCCCATTATTGTATATCTACGAAATCTACAATCTACAAGTACATTGTATTTGTGGTTCATTCCAGATAACTACACAAAGTCAGGGAGGGATGATGATCTTGTGTTTTAGAGCATAAACAGAAGACAAAAAAAAACCTCTTGAATCTTATGACTTCCTATATGACTCTAGGACAATGACTTAATTTCCCACCTGTAAAATAGTTTAACAACCCTTCCCATGGTAGGTATGCTAGTACAACATACATATTGGGAACCTTCAGATGGATAGCACAGAGGTGAATAATACCATGTCTACAACTACAAAACTCCCTATGGCCATGAGTTTTTCATATAATCAAAACTGGCACTTACATTGACCTCTGACCCCCACTATCACAAATATGTATGGTTGAAAAAATCCTGCACGTGCTTCTGTGCTGTTACTAGGCAGAAACTTATATTTCTATTCCCTAGAGAGCCTGACCAAAATTCTCAGATGGACCTTATCTGAAGAAGTCCAGCTCAAAAAAGCATGTGCTCAGTTCTTTAAAGTTGTCAGTATTGTCTGTAATTGTAAGTATAATTGTTGTCAGTTTTGTAAGTGTAGTTGTTGTCAGTAATTGCTGTCACTATTGTTTTAAGTATTGCCAGTGCTGGTTCCATTGGAAAGGATCTGAATTTCTGCAGTGCCTTTGAAAATGAGAGAAGAGTTAAGCTTAACTTTCTGAAGTCAGGAGCTCCTCCAGACACTGTTTCAAAGCATCTAGGTCAAGTCTTTCATTTGAACTGCATTCCAAACTCCCCTTTTTGCTCTTTTTCTATGCAAAAGTCAGGATCACTAAGTATAAATTACTCTTTTTGAATGCTTACTCAGTTTCCCAAATCACTTTCCAGAAGTTAGCATATAAAATCATCTCATAAATCACACTAACAAAAAGAATCTGATTAAACTGTATTCCTTAAGTTATGATAGTTTGTTTTCTTTTAAATACGGATTCTGTTTTATGGATTTGCCTCAGTGAACAAACTATTTAGTAATTAAGGTATTACTCCAGTGACTAAGACTGCTTAATAAGCCCACAGAGATTCACAGAACAGCAGTATGTAACTGTAGCATGTATTTCCAACTCTCTGGCAGAGTCTATATTGTCACAAAAGTAATTTTAAACAAAAGCCATAGTTTTAACTATTTATCCTAGGGTAACACTGCAATTAGGGATGGTTTCCACTTTCTGCATTCTGTCCAAACATGGGTCTAGGCTGTCCCTCCTTTGGAACAAACATGCTAAGGGATACAGAGCAGATAAAGGGCAAGGGATCAGTGTTAAAACATAGAAGAGAGCATGATGAAGACTTTATATGCTTCATTTAGTAAATCTTTTCTGGTTTATTTCTCTTCTTATGCAAGGGGAACTCAAAGTGATGAGATAAATCTATAGAGACTAATATACATAGTAGTTGAACCATACTGAATCATTTTTGCTGGCATTCTTTGTTACAGACATGGACAATGACAACTTCAAAAACATGAGACTGAGCACATAAGGAACCTTGTGTAATAATCTTCTCTCAGGAATTCAAATGGTACAACAGCAAGAAAAAGTCATCTCATCTGCCTTGAAAATAATGTAGTAAATTATTGTTCTGACATAACAACAGAATGAAAGAAAAGAAGAGTGTAGAATATCAGTTTGAATCAAAGTACTGGTGATGTAACATATTTATAAAAGAAAGTGATCTAATTCTTTATGTCTTTAAAAATATTTAGTGCTCCTCCTCCCTCAGGCTTTGTTATCCTGAAATTATTGCATTTTTTTCAGATAGAGAGGTAGTCAGTTCCACTTTCCCCTGCTACCTGATGCTTAAAACTCGCAATTTTAAAAATATTTGTCTCAATAAAGCACAGTGATCAAAGCATCTTGCTCTAAAACATTTATTCTATCAGTGTTTCATAATGGAAAGTCACATAAAATCCTTACCTGAATGTATGTGGATTTGACTAGATCTTTCAGTCTCCATGGTGTCACTGCATAAATGGAAGATCAGTTTTACATGTTTCTTCTTGCTTCTCTGAAACTGCCAGTGAGCCTATGAAATGGGAAGCATGCCATGATTCAAAAATTATCCAGTGCAAACTTCATCATAACTTTTTTAAAAGAAACAATACAAACACTGTACTGACAATATTTCAGATAGCTAATACAAGATGCCCTCAAGAGTTTAACTGTCTTTAAAATAAATAATAAATACTAGAGAGTTTCTAATATGGTAGCTATAGCTAATCCTTTTAAAAACAGTTAACCTCTGAATACTTACTTACTTACTATATGGTACTAACAGTAAAATTCATAGCGGTACAGTTGTTTCTTAGGCTGAAGCCTTTCCTCTCTGCACTGAAGGTCAGCCAGGTTCTAATCCTGTAGACTAGGGCTTCAGTCTTCATAGAAAGTCGTATTTCTGTAACAAGTACATTAACAAGAGACCTTTGCCTCTAGCCTCTCATTGTGCAATTACTCTGCATATTAGATTATCACAGAAAAGACTTTTTACAAAGTAAAGTATCTGAAAGATAATATCAGCAGAAATGATATATAATGAACTGATGGGGATTTGGGAAAAAGTCCACAGGATGCGATTGAGGAAAAAAATGTAGTAATATTCTGTAACAAAACTCTTCAGTACATAAAGAGGGAAAAGAGGATTCTCCTCATCAAAATTGAACAGCTCCTTAAGGGCTCCCTGTTAAAAGGAACTTTTTCTGCTTGACTCATGTCAATAATATTAAGTACTGTTTCTGTATCTCCTTGAGGAATTTCACTGTTACATAGGTGCTAATTCAACATACCATGAGAAAGTCACAAAGATGTCCTTATCTTTCAGATGAGTAAGTCAGGGAGGTCTAGGCATGCCTGAGCTTTGGTCCCAAGGGTGGAATGGAGCTCATTGACACCTACTGGATATAGGACTGGTGCCTTTTCCCTTCCTGGCTACAGTCCTGTCACAGCTGCTGAGGCAGAGCCCGTCAAGTTTTCTGAAAACAGTGTCAGCAACTTAAGGTATTGTTTCCATTTCAAACACAACAATTTAAAAATCAGACAAGGAAAATTATACTGCCTTCAAGGAAGTTTGGTGAAAGGTCAGGAAAATGTCTGAGGAGAACATTGTAAAAGGAACTGAAAATACACAGCTCCAGCTCAGAAGGAAAATTCCTATTCTAAGCCAAGAATGATGTGTAGAAAATACTTCACAGAGTTGTCCGTCAGCTAATGCTATATCCAGTGTGATGGACTATCCTGTAGCACATTCATGCACCTTATTTCTAGTTGCATCACTGTATCCGCAAACAGATGATCGTATACGTTGTATCTGAGACTCGAGGAAAATTATTCAGTGTATTTTTAACAAGCTGTGAATAGCTACAGATTTGTACTTTCATCAAAAAGTTGAAGTACTGCATAATAATTTTTGCTCCTGGATTCATCCTACTGTCATCTGTTTACTTACAGTTGTGTAGAGTTTACCTTGACCAAGTAAGTTAAAAATAAAGCTATGGACTTTCTACTAGAATTTTGAACATGACCCAGAAAGTACCAAAATCTCAGTTTTCAAGGAACAGCATTCGTCACTGTCGCAGTTTAAGCATGCTCCAATATAGTGCTTTTCCTTAACACAGACCAGACTAGAGTGGCTTAGCTGTACAGTTTTAATTTGGATTGAGAAATCTTTCTTCCCAGATCTTATCACCTTCCCTGTTGATGCTAATCTACACAGCTTAAGAGGTCATATCCAGCCTCTGCAACAAACTGCAACTGCTCTGTCCCCTGTTCCTGACATTATGCAGTGCTCGTATGCTGGGCTTTTAGTCAGGAAACTACCAGGTGATTCAGCCTAAAGTATTTTCTTGATGCTTAGATACTGATAGCAGAGCTTTGTAGTTTTCATGCATTTCTTTGCTGAGTTGGTGTTTGAAGTTGTTACTTACAACGTGTTTAGTCTTATTTTCAGAGGCTCTAGCTTGCTTTTTTATCGAAAGTCAACTTTTGCAGACCCCAAGACTTTCTGAACCTGTATCTTTTCTGATGCTTACATAAAAATAAGTAGGGAGGGCTGTAACGGAGTACACGTCAGATGTCACAATGAGAAAGTTAATTTCACTTTATTCTTGGAAATTCATAAATACTGTAGGGGAGAACAATATCAAAAGCCACTCTACACTGTATGATTCTGAGCAAGACACTAGAGAAGAGATTTATAGAAAGAAAGAAAAAAAGAGAAAAACTCTCTCATCTAGCATTAATATATTCAAGGAAAACACCAAGATACACTTTTAATTAAGTTTTGAAATGGATTTACTTTGTAGTACTCCATATAACTATACCACATTCACACGATATTTATTGAAAATAAACAGGTGAAAAGTAAAAAATGCAACTGCCAAAGGAAAGGTTATTTATGTTCAAACTGTACTTGAGAAATTAGTCAAGGGCAATTCATGCATGTGAAAATATGATTTGTAACACTGCCAAGGTCGACAGGACCTTAGAGAGTAAATGCTGGTCATACAAATCAAAGATGCCTAGAGGCAGTTTTGAAGGTGAGTGGCGAGGCTTTAATGGTTTAAAAAAGCTTGTTAATATTCCAAATGAGCAAGCAATGATACAGGAAGAACAAATAACTTGTTTATGACAAGAACAACTGATTGCTGCATGTCTTTCTCTCCACTAACTGGATTGCCCAACTCCCGAATCACATGCATTTGCTGCATTTCTTTTCTTTTCTGTCCCACTACTGCTGACATCATATTTGCACCAGAAAAAGGAGTGGCACTTAATCAGGCAGTTTAAGGAGAGTTCAGATGGTTCACAAGGTTTTCACTTGACAAAGCCTGCCCTGCCATTTGCCCCGCACAGTTATGGTAGGAGTATCTTCACAGAAGCAAGCATTTGATTGCTCCTCCCACCTGAAAAATGAATAAAGATGTGTGCCACCAGTAAAACTGTAGCAGAGCTGCTGAATTAGTTTGATCGTAAAAATATTTTAACAAAAAACAACTTTGGCAACCAAAATAATATTTTTATAGGAATTTTTCATCTTTTCCCAAGTTATCTGAACGAAAATCAATTTTATCTGAAAATGAATACTGAAAAATATTTTTATTTAATTGGTTTTTACAGTAAATGAACAAAAAGCAAGTGACCTTTTTTTCAACCTGACAATGACAATTTTTCTCTTTAACCCCAGACTCTGAAATAAGAGAGTACTCCTGACTGGCTAGCTCCAGATACACCTTTGGTATATTTAAACATCTCAACAGGTCATCTTCTTAAAACATTGTGTAAAGCAGAATGTGTTTCCCACATAGCTCGGATAGTATAAGTTACATATATAGTCAAAGATATTTGAAATCAAAATGATTTTTAAAATTAACTTTTTGAAGTAACTCAGCAGAGTTGTTAAAAATAGCATGAATTACTAACAGGGTGAGTTTGTTTCTGAGTCAGACCCTCCAAAGCCTAAACAAAGATGAATTCAGGATAGAGCTGGCAATTAAAACTTGCTGTGCATTTATTAATTTCTATTAATAACTTATAGTAGGTTTTTGAATGCCCTTGTATTGTACCAGGAATTTATTAGTTTCTTACTGAAGAAATAAAAAACATTTTTGATGTTGCTTCTGTGTAGGTGAACTGTTATCCCAACCTTGAACATAACTGAATTTATATATGCAGAGATCAACAGTATTTCTTTAGGTTACATTCAGAACTATAAATGCACAAATAAGCACGTAAAATTGTGTGTCTAATATGCACATACAACTAAACTGAATGAATCTCAGCCAAATAACAAGTTACCAGATAGCCATCTGAACTGCTCTAGAAACCATGTCTCTATTATGGAGTTTTACCAGTAAAAGTTTTGCTGACATGCTGATGCTAACATTGCTAATTTAACTTGGGGGTTCAGAAAACTGTATTCCAAATAGGCACCTCCCAGGCATGTGCTGCAGGTTGCATGACAGGGAAAAACACTCCAAAATACAGCTTTGCAGCATCCACCCCACAGCAGCCTTCTGGTGCCAGTTTATCTCAAGAAATGAGGTGTGGTACTATGGATAGGTACCTTTGTGTCATCTGCCCTGTCACACTATTGGGGATGCAGCACTCCTCCCAGAAGTCAAGGGCTTAAGTTACCACAGTCCCTTTCATTTCATCACTCTTTTCCTTCTCCTGCTCCTATCAAAAATGCCCATTGCTACTGTAAACTACCCCTCTACTTGGTGTTGATTTTTGGTGGCTCTGCCATCTTGTTGTCAGAACTAAGAGGCTGACTAAGTCTTCAGATTTCTCTGGTTTAGAGATACGGTGATCAATTCAGTATTTTCAGAACATCAGTGTGTGCAAGCAGCAAAAGTAAGAATAATGAGAAAGGGAGCATGCTGTGGAGAGCAAAACACAGCAGGTTCTCACTGACGAGGGAGCAAACTGCAACCCAAAGCCAAGTAGCCAATTTAAACCTGTTGGAGGTAAGTGAATCAGGAAAAGAAGGAAGACAGAAAAGGGAGTCATCAGCTAAACATGCAAAGCCACTGCATTCTTTTGCATTCCTCCTACAACTCTTCTGCATGAATCTTTCCTGTCTTCCTGGCCTTTTGGTCTTTGTTTTCTCTGGCATTCATTTACTCCATTCTTCAGTCTCAGGGCTCTGCACTCAGAAATTAAATAATTTGATTAGAATTTTCAAAGGGATTACAGAGTATGTGATGACAAAAAAGCTGCCATCTGCCCGGATGGCAGTCTTCAAAATGTAACTACTTTAGTCCCCTACTTTTTTTCCCTATGTAAATCTATCCTGGCTACTACTCCCGTAAAATAGTGTATTGAACTTAATAGAGAGGAGGTCTTCACAGTCCGAAAGCTCTGGAGAGATTAAGAGAGTTGGGTTAATTGCATGGAAAATATAGCAAGACATCATTATGCTTATTACAGTCACTGGTTATCCTGGCAAACACACTACTGAAGAGAGCAGCAAAGCTTCAGAGTCACAGCTGCTCAAGAATCTTGCAGCTCTTGAAACCAGGCCTGTATGTAGTTCATGCCTCACATAAAATTTCTACCTTTCTCCCTTCCTCACTGCATAGGAGGAAGGGAAGCTGAAAGAAAGGTATTCTTTCTTGAAATATAATGGAAAAGATCAAACAGTATTTGCTGGAGATTTCCAGTGAAATTTTGCCAGAGGACAAACGGCTGTACAGGCCAAGACAAACCAGAAGCTCTAGAAGTGGAGGAGGACTGTGTTTGTTGGCTGAGTTTGGAAATCAGTTGAAGCCAACAGCAGCTGTTTCTACCTTTTCTTTTCTTTCTTTCTTTCCCCCCCCTTTTTTTTTTTTTTTTTTTTAATGAATCTCAGTACAGCATGCAAGTAATATGTGCTTGGACTGGAGAAGCCAAATATAGTGTTATGGAACTAAAATCTGTAGATGGTAAGCTGACATCATTATTCCTGTTTTCATTCCATTTTCATTTTCTAGCTTGGTCATAGCACTTTTTTTTGTATCCTGATGTATTTAATTTAAATGCTCAGGTGTGATTTCACATTCACTTCTTCGGCTGTCTTTACTCCACTACAAATCTGTTCACAGCTTTTCAGAACTACCACCAGGCTTTGTTTATCAGACTGCAGTGAATGCTTCTGCCTGTGGATGCACTTAGGATGCTTTTGATTACAGGAGGAGTTTGTGGACACATTTTGCTTAGTATTGCCCATAGAATCATAGAATCAGTAAGGTCGGAAGGGGCCTCCGGAGATCATCTAGTCCAACCTCCCCACTCAGCAGGGTCACCTAGAGCATGTCAGACAGGGTTGCATCCAGGCGGGCCTTGAAGATCTCCACAGAAGGAGACTCCACAACCCCTCTGGGCAACCTGTTCCAGTGCTCTGTCACTCTCACAGTGAAGAAATTCCCCCTACAGTCTTGTAAAACAAACCAGCTACTATAAGAAAAATTTTCACTGCTCTGTGCTTGCAAATACTCAGTCACCATTTTGAAAGGGAGAAATTATGAAGTTTTATAGGTTATGGATAATACATAAACAACAAGCAATCTATTAATGGGACAATCTTACTTACTTGACCCCCTCTACCTCTGTTAGGGTTGACCGTCCTGGTTACCCTCAAACTCTCCTCAGTAATCACATGCCCACAGGTTCTGATAGGATTTCCCATAAGAAATGCAAGAAATACATTGCTCTCCACAGATAGGCTAGAGGCCTGTATGCGATATCTTCTTTGGAGGGTTCATACGGTGTTTTTTATCCTGCGGGAATAGGAATTCCTCCACTATGGCTGCACTATCCCTCCTTCCCACAAGCCTGCAAAATCCACAGCTTCTTCCTGGACATGGCGACAGCTGGGTGTTAGCTGACATGGTCTTAAATACAGCTTTGTTTGCCCAAAGAGACAGACGGGCAGAAAGACGAGTATTTCCAAACAATACTAATTGTTGCAGTAACTAATCTGAAAATGTTTCAGAGTTATTTAGAATAGACTTGTAATGATTTCAGGACTAATGAACGGAGAAAGATCCAAAAGAAACAAAATAGCCTGCACCTTGCTTTCTTTAAGGCCTAAGTGTCACAGGATATTTTAAATAAATACATAGGAACAATAAAACCTAAGGGGCATGATCAATTAAAATAGTGCATTATTTTAAGAAATAAAAGGCAAATAAAATTAGATAACATTTCAATCAACATACAGTCATTTTCATTAGTTGAGCATTTGACCTTAAAGTCCTGACATTTTTTGTTTCTAGACTTTAAAGATGCCTTGCTGTTAAATGGTACAGGGTAAGAGAAAGTCTACTGCCTGCTGCTTCTGGAGATAACACAGCTGTCACCTGCATCAAAATCACTACACAATTGGTTGGGTTTTTTTAGAAGGCAGAGTGAAGAATAACTACCTAACTATGTGCACGTAGGCAATTTTAGCTAAGTCAAATACAATTATACTAGCCAGAATTTCTTTTGGACACGATTAGTAACAAACACCCCTATACAGGGAAGTGCCAGGAAATTTTAATTGACTGTAGGTATCCAAGGTTGCCATGTAACACATCATCTGAAAGATGAATTTAGTGGGCCTAAACTTAATTACCACGTAACCTGCATTCTGGTTTACAAGACGGAATGATTTTGTTTCACATGACAGTTATTGGGCCTATTTCTACTTGCAGTTATGCCAGTGAAAATTTGGAACAAGTCCATTAAGTCAATGGCTCTATAAAACAGGGATAAAATTAGACTCAGGCCTACCACACAGTTTAATAATAACTGATGTTACAAACTGGATCAGTCTTCTGCTTTACCAATTGATAGCAAGTGGAACCAAGCACCAGATATAACATACTTCTAAGCCAAAAGTTGATTGTACTAAGCCTGGGCGCTTCCACAGGGTCCCAAGGCTCATAGTCATTGTCTGTCATGATACATAAGGCACTGAAGCCATTGCTATGCTCACCGCTCACAGGTAAGTTCCCTGACACTATGGGAGGGAATTCATCATGAAAATGCAGAAGAAAAGTAAGGAATTTAGGGGAAAAAAAGAAATTATCCTAATAACACTTGCAAATCACTTAAGAATTATACATTTTTTTTGCTAACATCAGTAGTCATGAGCCACTTTCTCTTCTACAGTTTGAGCTTACCTCTTCTTGTGAGTTTAAGGCTTGTCATAGCTTTAGATCAGGCAGGACTTTGCCTATTGTTTTCTGGCTGAGCATGCGACACAGAATGGAGCTCTGGTCTTCATTTGGACTCCTTTTTTTTTTTTTTTTTTTTTCCTTTTTCCCTGTCTTCTGGGATGCTTTCCAAGTGGATGTCCTAGCCAGCAGTCTTTACTTCTCTGCAGTTGAACATGCTTGTCATTTTTTCAGAAATGGAGCTATCACAGCTTAGACCTCAAGGAAGAACAGAGAGGTAATCAGCATATGCCACAGTACAAAATTAACAGTTTGACAGACGCTATCTCCTTCCTACAACTCAGCTTTTACTTTCCCTAAATACTAAGTAGTAAATATACAATGAGTGCTAGTCAGGTACCTTATCTGATAGAAGCTGTGCTTTTATATCAATCATTATATTATATATTCTTCTATTTTTTTAATTAGAAGCTTAAAGATATAAGAGGACTATAAAAATACTGGTAAGTGAAGTTTAAATTCAACATCTGGCAAAGTATGCTCTAAAGATGCAAACTAACAGGAGTGTTTTTTTTTTTTTTTTTTTTTTTTTTTTTTTTACTGTTGCTTTAGAAATAGTAATATTAATCTATACTACTCAATTTGGAAGCATTTGAATGGAACTAGATACATTGTACTGCTTGTAATCTGTCCTGAACAAATTGAATCAATCATTAGGTCACTGCATAAACCACTGTACTCAAGCACAGCTCTGGGCCAGAGACAGAAGGCACAGAAAGGAGGCAGAAGGGAAAAAAGATCCTGTGCTAAGGTACAAATGTGGAGATTTGTTTGCCTGCTTAAGAAATAAGCCAAGTTATTAGTGCTTTCTTGGGAGATTCATATTTTGAACAAATACAACCCAGTGACTTTTACCCCTCCTTTCTGTTGTTGGTGATACATTACCACATGTTGCTCACTAGCTGAGTTTTCAGATTGTAAACTGTTGCTAACCAACAGATTTACAAGGAATATGCATACAGAAAAACAATATTTCCCTCCAAAGTTCATAGAAAACTGACTAGCTTGAAAAAGTAAATTTCTATCTATTACAGCACATGTACGTAGTTTTCAAATTATCCCATTTATATTGGAAGTAGTAAAATGATATTCTTTTATTTCTTAAAAAATAAAATGTATCAAGACATTTCACTTTTTCATCTTCCTTCTATTTCAATATTCTTTTAACTTTATGCCATTTAACTAAAAGTTACCCAAAATAGTTGTTGTATATTATATCCATTACATTAAAGATGATCTCTGTGTTTATAAAACTAGATTGTTTTATGAATAAAATGCTTTGAGGCAATATAGCTGTCTCAACAGCAATTTTGTCAGTTAAAAATACAGTGATATAGCTCGAAATTCTACACTTCAGTGCCTCTCATGAGGGAGTGAAATGCTTATTAAATGGTAGCATACATTATTCTCCAAATCTTCTTTTATACGCCTATTTTAAGCACTTGATTATTGCCTGGCTAATAATAGGTGCTTCTTCACTCAGAGAACAGACTGTAGAAGATAGTGTAAATTGTAGCATGTAATTGTTCACTGACTGCCACTGAAAATGCTTCGCTACTACTGTATGACAATATTCCTCTGATGTCAGCAGCCACTTTATCATGTAACAGCAATTAAAGCTGTGGGAATCAGGAAAAATCCACCCAGAGAGCAAACCCATTCTGTCTATTTTTAAGTGTATACAGTACTCCAGAGTACAGGCAGGCCCAGTCTGAGTCAGTGAGAAGAAATCATATTAGTCATGGATTTATCAGGGGCAGGAGATGGGTGATGAAAGGGCTGTAATCACACCTCAGCCCCAGAGCAATGTGTAGCATAGCTCACTCCCGGTCTTCTGCTCCACCTCCCCCATAACTTCTGTGCTCCAGTAGCAGAGGGCCATGTTTTGGCTGCATCCTACCTTCAACAGGCACAGAGCTACATGTGAACTGAATCGAGAAGGGGCCAGGGATGCTGGCTGTTAGTAATTATTTCTGAGACAGATGACAATACGTCACGGAGGAGGACCTTGAGAGCACAGCAATCTGGCAAAACAGAAAGGTGAGAGGCTGCCTAGCCACTCGCACGCAGACCATCATGTTCCAGGCATGAACGGACTGCTCACAAAGCACAAAAACATGAAGGAATGAAACAAATAGTTACTCTTGGAGCGTGATGATTTTATGTCACAATGTATTCAGAGATAATTATCAAGGAGAAATAAACAGAAAAACTTACTTTCAATCATTTTCAGTTGAAAAAAATACGTCCTTGAGCCCCCAAAGATTTTAATGAAGTAATTGAAGACAGGCCTAAACAGTACAAAGAAGAAGTTTTTCAACCACTCTTTTTCCTTCATAGTGTCAAAAATTACCTCAGAACTTGATAGACACCACCACTAGCTGATCTCAGTGAAGACTGCACAGGACACTGGGCGATAGAAGCAAACATGTCCCTTTCCTTCTATTAGCTCTAACTCACAAGTTTGCCATGAGTGCTCAGGAGGATGTTAATTTTCTGAACAACTACAGGTGCTCAAACCAGCCTGCCCCATTGCTTTCAACCTTGTCAGAATGCCCACAAATTATTGTGGGTAATTGTACAATCGGTCAATTGTGTTATCCAGCTCTTTAACACTTAGAGAAGTCTTTTTATCCAGGAACAATGTAAGAAGTAAGGTGGCAACAGATCCAAATGAACTCTAGACTGATTTATTCATCCTAGGCTTCTAAGCCCCTTTTCCTCTGTATTAATACTAAGATTAATGTGTCCCATCAATGCATTGCCAACAGGAACTTTAATAAAAGCAAGAACAACCAGTTGGCCCAGCTTTCTTTTTACTCAAGGTTAGGACATCATA
The DNA here is from genome assembly GCF_028389875.1 of Rhea pennata. Classification (NCBI taxonomy): domain Eukaryota; kingdom Metazoa; phylum Chordata; class Aves; order Rheiformes; family Rheidae; genus Rhea; species Rhea pennata. Next base: position 7,981,277 of record NC_084675.1, on the reverse strand, counting down.
AAAACAGTAGCCTACAAAGGCTCTCCTTTTATTTTATTTATTACTTTACAAAATGAGAGTAATTTAATTTAAAGAAAAAAACCGCATAGATTGCATGCATATAAGTACATCACTGCTTGAAGTAAATTCATTAGCCAATTTTTTTAAAGGATAAATGGAATATATTTGCATATTTTTTGAAGTGATGCATATGTATCTTAAAATTTTCTTGAAAACTTAATGGCAGATATATTTAAACATAAGCAAAACACATCCTATACAATACATAAGAGGGATGCCAGCTACCTAATCAGAGAGACTGAAAATCATAGTTTAAATGAGACATGGGATCTATGTAATGAGTAATACAGAAGAATTTGTTAAAGTAAGTATACTTGTATACTTACTTACACCAGTAAGTACATTCCTTACTATAAATAAGTAAGGAATACTTATTTATATGAATCTCTTCAATTCTTGATTCCTTTCAAGGTTGCTTATCCATATATTTTAACACGGGACAATAAAAAAGATGCAGTACTGATGATACTGGCAGTATGGACACTTACCCTTAATTTCACAGTCTTCAACTGCCAATGATCACAACCAGCTGGGCTAGATTTTGCCCAGATTGACCTCATGTGAAGGGCTCTCGCTCTTTACCAGCCCTTCAACTACACAGTTTCTCCACCCTACATCCTCAAGCCTTCAGTTTCAAAATTCAAACCCATAAAAGGCTGTCCAAAAGAGCTTGAAGAATACACCTAAGGAATATTATTTGAACATATGGCAAAATATTTGAGAACACTGTGTCCATACTTGTTGAGACAGTTTAGTGAAATTCTAACATCCTGCAGTGTGACAAAATCACATAAATGGACTGTGAAGGATATTGCAGACTGTACGTTCAGATTAAATTGCATATCTGAATGCATAAAGTGTATCTACTTAGCATGTAACATCAAAGCTGCCTAAGACATTTAGATGTAAGCTTTCACATTCCACCCTGATCACATAGCTAGACTAGAAAATGTCCCCATTTCTACCTGAGAGATGTGTAAGCTGTTTTTCTTATAGACACCAAGCTTCCTGTCTTCTTTTGTGAAAAAGTGTGAGAGTGTGCATACGCTTCTCTTTTCTTTTTTCTCAGTCCTTTTGTCAATTGTTCACCTGGATCAGACACAGAAACTGCAGAACTGCTGCATGGCGGTGATGGGTGAATGAAGCAGAAACTTCATTTCTTCCTAAAAGGCAGAAGTTGCTAGAAGAAAAGAACTGAAAGGCCTTTCATTCCTATAGAGAAAAGAAGAGACAAAAGCTCTTCACAGTGAAGATGAAAAATATTATATTTGAATCTTAGGAAGATCCTGTTCTTCCTGTAGCAGAAAATGATCCATTCACAACAAAATCCAGATAGTCTTTAGCTTTTCAAATATCTGCAACTGGCAAAAAAGGACAATTCATATCTATTTACATTTATTTTTAGTTGTAGAAATTTGTCTTACGATCACAGTATGTATGTCAGAACAGGATGTTTCATGCTATTCCATTCAAATGAGGAAGTCAAAACTTCTTAACTATCTCAGGCACTTAGATCTACTATTTGGCTAATACTGTAATGATAATACATTCTAGGATTTGACTTGCGCTCTCTTATTTTTAATTATTACTTATGTAAGATGTACAAAAGACTACAACTGGTAAGAAGAAAAGCCCTTGCCAGTGGAACTTACCAACATCTAAAGGTCTAAATGAATATAGACAATTGATAAAGATTTGGCCAAATTCACAATGGTATGCTATTCAGTGAACCTCACCTTTCCGTTCTCTGAAATGTCTTGGAATCATTTGCAAAATTCTCACATGTGTTCCAGAACTACATATAAATTGCCCAGAATTCCCAATAATTTAGAATTATGAAGGGCAAATGCAGACTAAAAGAGAGAATTTGTACAATGTTGGTTGCTCACGTAAATGAAGTGTTTTATTTCTAGTTCTTTATTAGATGCATTATGCAAATCAATCAATTCAGCACAAACTGAACTGTAAAAGGTAAAACTAACATTTAGCACAGAGAAGTGTCAAATGGAGGTAATTATATGATTTCTTTAATCAAAGGACACAAACAATATCACACGATACATCTAACCTAACAGCAGAGGTGCAGATTTGGTTAGGAATATTTACCTTTAAAACCAGAGTTCTTTGTTTATACTGAGTAAATATCAGCAAAATGCAAATTCAAAATGTTACAATCAGAAGAAAGCTTGCCATTTTTCTTGCCATTTTAAGTTTTACATTTTATAAAGACTCCCACTATTAAACTTTTCACTAATTATAGTAATGAAGATTGGCTGATACATATCATTGCTGACATGAAGTTGACAAGAAAAAACATTCTGAACAGATTTAAATAAAAAGTTTTACTCTGTTTTTTAAAAAAGTTAGATTGAAAGGTAGACCCTTTAGCCAAAGTAGATTGAGTTATCCCAGCATTTGCAGTGAGCTTGGGGAGAATTGAGATAAACTGCTTAAGATATCAACCTACTGAGTTTTATTTCCTCAGCTAAAAGTGAGACCAATGATTTCTCATAGAACCCTACGCTCACCGATATTTGAAACAGAGAGGCCCAAAGACTGGTCTTTTCTAATAGCATTTAACTGCCAGCTTCCTATTTTCTTATGTTAAGCTGTTTTTTATTACAAGTCACTAGGTTCTATTCGGAGAGAAAAAAATGCCATCTACCCTGTCTTGCTTTATTTTCATACATACTTCACTCTCTTTCCATTTTATTTCTGCTGTTTCTTTTTGCTTATTTGACTTTCCTGTCTCACACTACCTTTGAGTAGTAGCCACAGAAAATAATTTGCTCCAATTCAGTACTCCAGATTTTGAGAATGTCTGAATGTGGATTTAGAGGTTCATAACTGGCTGAAACAAACCACCAGTGTCAAAACCCCAAAATATGTGACAGTCCAGGCTAAAATGCCTTATAGTGTGAGCCCATTTGCCCTTGAGAGTTGAGAGCAGAATGTCGTTGGCACCGATGGGATTATTTTATTTTTGGAGAACAGATCACGTAGGCATCTATCCAGGGTAAGGGGGAGTCCTACAATTATATTTTTCTGAACTGGTTAAACCATCTCTAATTAATTATAATGGTTTCAGCTAAAACTTTCCAGATGAGTAGTTCAAGCTGTACTCAGCACTGAACAATCATTGTGTTACTGAAATACTCTGGTGTATTCTAAGTCCTAACTTTTTGTTTCATGAAAATAACAAAAATGTGCAGCATATGTTATCTCAATCCAGGAGATTTATGAAACACAGATATCTTGTTATCATATTGCTACTTTAGCAGAATAAAAATTCCTTTTCATCCCCTTCACTTTTGCAAAGCTCCCCCTAGCTCCATCTTAAAAATGTCAGATATACTTTACTGTTTCCAAATAAACACATCATTTTTGGCAGAATTAGTAGACAAGAAAGGTAGGGGTACTGTTGTTATAGGAGTTCATATAAAAAGCAAATTTTAATCTTTCAAAATTTAAGACTTTCCTAAAGTTTTAAAATACATCCTCCCTGACTCCATCTGTACTATTGTCAAAACCATTATGAAGTGTCCCACTGGAAAAGTAAATCTGATTAATTAGCATCAGCCTCCATTGTAGAATTTAACAGCTATGTAAACAATCATGGACTTTTCTTAGTAAGTATTCTACTATGGCTTTCAGGATTGTTAAAACCTAAAATGATTTAATTGCTTAACCATTGTTCCTTGCATTGTTTGGAAGATTTGTCAAATAAAAAGAATTTTTCTTTCAGTGTTCTAGAAGGATACTGAAACACACTTTTTCTTCAGAATTGCTCAAATGCACTACACAAGCAAGATTGCTTTCAAGGGGGAATTCTGCATATAAAGGGATGAAAGAAAGCAGAGAAACAGGAGACAACTATGAACATGAAAATGCCAGAAAACATAGTGAGCATGAAAACCTAGAGAACATGAGAATGCCAGAAAACTTCCACTGCAGTACTCTACTGCAAGTTTGTGTGATTTGTGATTTCAAAGAGAGAAAAAATGCTGCTTTCTTAGCTGTTTTGCAAGAACAGGCTGGTTTCAGCTGCAGCAAAAAAACCCAGCACTATACGGTAACAATAGTTGGTTATTGACCCTGGTGTGGTGGTTTTGCTTTTGCACAGCAGACAATGTAGACAGGGGCCACTGCCAACAGAATTCTCCACAATTCACAGAAATTATTGCTGTGAAGGCACTACTGCTTCATATCCTTGCTAATCTCAGTTCAAAGCCCAATAACGTAGGGCAGTAGCTCTTAGCTAGCAGTACTGCAGCCTCTCAGGAAAGGGGTCCACATCACCTGCTTTTCCTGGTGCCAGCTGAGTATGGGCCATTAAGGAGCAGCTTACTGTATGTACTAACCACGCTGCCCCAGCTTGATACTGGAATTGCAAAGACTTCAGTTTTGGGGCTCTCAGTCTAACACCTGTCTTTAATATTAACCTCACACAAACAATTTCAGAAAAGTCCCCTAGCATTCTAAACAAGTTCAGCTAATACACAATGTTATTAGGAATTAAGGAAAGAGAGCAAAAATATGTGTGTATGTCTACTTTCTATATTAACATCTGCAACAATTCTTAAAGTGTGAATTGTGAATATAAATCTAAATCAGAAAAACAACAAAAATAACCAAGCAAAACTTCCGAATGTATACTTCTCTGAAATTCATAAAAGTAGGATTTCAACATCCACTAGAGCAACCATAAATAATATAGTCATCCATAATTTGGCCTCCCGTATCTGACCAACCTTGATTTATACACAGACAAAACCAAGCACCTCTAATCTGCTAACCAATCACTGCAATTCTTTTCTTACCAACCAATAATTCTGCCATCTCTAATTTACCAATAAATAATTCTGCACTCTCAAATTTACTAACCGATAATGTGACCAATTTGCTGACCAATGATTGTGTCAACTGTAGTGCCCCTAGCAAGCAGTAATTTGCCAAGTGATATTTGGACCTTTTCCCCTCTAGCAATAAAGAACTTCAGCAGTCTTTGACTTTGAAATTTGCTTTCTGTGTGACTCTTCCATTTGTTTGCATTGACTGCTTTCAGATTGCACAGGTCTCCTCAACTTCTGTGAGTTAGAATATTGTTTTCCCTTTTTGCAATACTAACCTTTGAGAGGAAGTGTACTGCAAATTCCTCTGTTTGTACCGTCGCCATCACACTGGGGATTTGGCAACAATTCCACAGTATTTGGACAGCGTATGTTGGTAAAGGAGTGACACCGCAAGCCAGCTCTGTCTCCTTGCCCTTACCATCCAAGCTGATTCTGTATAGAGAGAAAGTTGAGCAGAAAGCGTTCATATATTACACCATGGGATTGATCAGGCTTTTCTAATTTCAACATCCCTTGGCATGAGTGAAAAGCAGATCTTGAATTATTGGCTTCTTTAAATAATAATAATAATAACAGCATTGTGAAGTCATGTAGTAACTTTGCAGTCCAAGACTGTTACCTTCAAGAAACATTACTAGTTTTATGTAATTTTATTAGTCCATATTAAAGCCATTAACTAACACAACATTAACTCAGTGAATGACCACTCAAACACCCATTTTACAAGGATACCCTACAGCAAATAAGGGCTTAGAAAAAAAGGATATAGCAAGAATGACCACCAGAGCTGAAATTATTATAAAGAATTTCTCAGCTCCAAGCTGTTCACTCAGACTGCTACAGAAAATAAAATACCTATAGATTATGGGGGGAAATCACTGTGAAATTATATGACATAAAATTTACCGAGAGCTTGACTGTTATTTGGACACAGCTCCAGGCAAACAAAAGGCTCCACCAGGCCAGGATATAATACAGTTCACTGATGAATTTATTGCATAGTCCAGGAAATCATTCAAAGCAACATTAATTCCAAAACAGAACAAAATTTGAGATCTCTAGCTCTTCCAAATATTAAAAAATATTAAGATTGTATTTGAAATTAATATAGAAATAGTGATTCATCCAGGAAGCTGTAGAACAGAAATATATTCTAAAACTTTGCATTGCAGGTCCCTTTCTTTCTATTTTTCCTTTTCAGTCTTATGGAGTAAGCACAAGCTGAAGCAGCATTGTTGCTTCTCACTTTTTTCTTCCCAAAGTTTCCTAGGATTCCTGAAAGAAAATACAGAAATGCCATTCTGGGTGGCTTTTTCTTTAGAGAAGGTTGTGAACAGCGAAGGTTAGTCAAGAAGAAGAGGAGTTGGCCAAGAAGGCAGGAATTCCCAGAAAGCCAGAGGTTTGGTATGAGCAGTTGTTTAATGTTTTCTTGATGCTAGGGAGAATAAGCATAACATAGGCATAATACACCTGAAGCTGTACTAAACCTTATTTCCTGAACCTAATTGTATAACAAAAATAAAATATAAAAATCCACTACCTGAATTTTGAGGGTAAATAAACTATCTGATGATAGTTTAAGTAGTATTTCTGGCAAAGTTTCAATTAGTTATACCATTGGGTTTTTTCCCCACAAAATTATTTTTCACAAGTTTGGGCTTACTAGGTTTTGAGTGATAAACACTTTAATTAACCAAAACTGGCAAGATTAACTGGAGTAAAAAAAGGCAGAACTGTCAATTTGGAGAGCATGAAAAATAAGTGTGATAAGCTAAAGGCACAAAGAACGTGTGTATATGCATCTCTCCCTAACATACAGTGGAGGAGGGTGCGAAAATACTGTAAGTAGGAGGTGAAAATTGCTGAAATTTAACATGTGAATGAAGTATATGGTGTAGGACAGGACACAGTGAACATGAAGGCCAGAAATTTGCTATTAATGTGATACAACTAATGAAAGGACACGAGATGGTCAGAACACAAGTGATAGAAAGCAGGAGTGTGTCTGTACATTTACAGATGAGATGTGAGACTCTCTACTTGAGTAGCTGCCTGTGTTTCTCTCTCCAAAAGCAGGCATGAAAGAAAAAAATTTCCAGGAGTCTGGAAATTTGTTTGGAGTATGCATTCAAATATAATGCAAGCTTACAGAGGGTAGTACAAGGAGAGGTGCCAAAGGAAAAAAAAACACATTAAAAGCATATAAGCAAATGCGTGTAGTGCAAGCTTAGTAGTACACACTGGGGGCAGCATGAAGATTGATGCAGATAGGCAAGAAGGTTTTGCCTTGTCTGGTTAAGTTTTCTACGTTAGAATATTATTGATTTTCCTAAGTATATAGGATACTATATATACCCCATTCTGCTACCCTTACACAGGTTAATTCTTTTATCCATTTCAAACCCAGTCAATCAATAACAGTGATCAGGTAGGTTGTGAAATTGCCTGGAAACATATCCACAAAGTAAACCCAATACAACAGCCTGTCTATGTGACTTAATGCTTAGCACAGCATTGAAAAATCACTAATAGAACACTGTGCAGTTTGTTCATGCTATGAGCAGTCAAGAATCATGCATAATGTAATAGTGCATCTGCTAACAGCAGCTCACACAAGCTAATTTAATCTTGTTTTAAACCAGACACAAGGAATTAATCTTTGAAGCAGCTCCTGTGATTCTCTTTGGCCCTTAAAATATCCAGGGTCTTTCTAACTCTCCATTTACAATAAGGAGAAGCATTTCAGTTATCATCATGTATTTATACTTCAAGTATATTAGCTGGAAAATGAATGTAACTCCATAGTTTATCACTCTTAAAAAGCACATTGCTGGTCCAATCCAGAAGCTCTGTTTCATGCTGTCACATAAGAGAACAAAAACTGGTATTCAGGCTCAGCTCCTATTGCAGAAGTTACCCAGATTCCCTAAATAATTCATATTTTGAAAGAAATAAATTATACTTTTTCTTTCTGATTGAGTTTGTGTTAATTTCATGAAACTGTCTTGTCGCTATTTCTGGTGTAGAAGTTCCTTTTATTATTATTATTATTGTATTAATTATTTGTATTGCTATAGCACTATTGTGTGTGTTAGTGAGCAAATACTGAAAAAAGGGCAGCCCTCACCCCAAATAACTTATCACCCAAGTATAAAAAGAGATACAGGCTGACTGGAGAGTACAAGAGAAAAAAAGTCAATATTGACAGGCATGAGAAGAAATAAAATACCCATGTACAGCAAATTTGACCTTGGCAAGATTTCAAGGTGGGGGCTTGATTCTGGATTTTTGGACCTGTAGCCAAGAAGAAATTTTGGTAGGACTTTGAAGAACTGGTAAGCATAAGGAGGAGCAGAGAAGAAAAATATTTGGAACAAAAATTAATGAGGGAGGTGGAGATGGCCACTCAAGACCGGTGAGGCATATGATGTGATACTGGGTGGAGAATGAGAGAGGATAGAAGAAAAGGAAAGAGTAAACATGAAAAGTATTTTATTATTAATGTGATGGAGCTAATGGTTGAAAAACAAGGGAGGAGAAAAAGTCTGTGTAAATAGGCTTTGTGAAAGGACTCTGAAAATATGAAGCAAGAGTGTATATTTCAAGCAAAGTTTATTTTGCAATAAGTAATAGAGGATGATGAGAACATGGAAAAGTTTTTGATGCACAAGTGGACAGGGTAGGATATCTTTTAAAAATGGTTTTATGAAAGAATTGACAAGACCAAGACATAGCCTAGATGTTAAGACTCAGAAAAGGTCTAGGCCAAAGTCAAATAATGGGTTTTGGAACTGTTATAGTAAGTGACAGGATCATGATGCTGGACACTGCAATCAACAACAGAAACATTGAAAAGAAGTTTGGTTATCGTAAACAGCTGTCAGCCAAAGTTTAAAGCTCTGCTTCACCTGTGTCATGTTGAATACTCATGAGCAAATATTAGATGATGATAAGCCAGTATTTTACTTTAAAGAAGGGAAAAGTGGGTCTGTGAGGTTTCTGATTAGGCATAGTTGCTGAGTTTCCATTTGTGAAATAGCTGTATGCCTCAAACACAATGTATATAAAGAATAGCAAAGTAGGGGCAAAAGATGCACATAAAGCTGGAAAGGAATGGGGACAAAGAGTCAAGAGAAGACAGCTTCACAGGAACCAAAAAAGGATGCTCATTCCCCAAAAAAGAGAAAAACATGGCTTGATGGAGGACAACTCAAGAAGGATTGTCATGGGTTCTGAGCTCTGGCTAGGAAAAGGCCATGACGATCTGGACAGAATTACAAAAGCTGACAGGACAGAGCCTGAAACAGAATTAAATGACTTTAGAAAGTAGTTCAACAAATTTTGAGTCGAGATGGAGAAGGGAAATGAGAGTTGAAGTGCTAGAAGTGAGACCAAGAACATTTTCTAGATCATGTTTGTATGGTGAAGGATTAACCCAATGTAGCGATAGATAAAAGAAAAAGACATGGTTGGAATATTGACAAGTATGAAAAAGACCAGCAGACAGCATGAAGTTAGAGGAAGGGGAATAAAATAAACAATTGTCATGCTCTTTGAGAGAGGAAGAAGAAAATTTAGGGGAAGAAGAAAGCAAGCAAGCAGGGAAGGCACAGAGGTGGTTTCAGTCTTCCTTGAGAAAATATGAACTCAGGCAAGATTTTGAATAGTGACTCAAAAGATCACAGAATAGTGACTTCATCTGTTGGTATAGGCTCCTAATAAAACGCAGAACAACAAAACACTTTATGAAAGCTATGTGCTTTCATATCTGGTAAAATTTGATATTGATTTGATATTGATTGAACACAAGCAGCAACCATGACAGAACGTGCCTGTTACTCAGGTCTAAAACTAGGGAAAACACTGTGTTTCTGCAGCATATTAAGCTTGTACGAATAGCCAAGTTAGGTAAATGCCAACCCTTCCACGACTTTCAGTTTCAATTTTAGATTCAAGTCACCCTAATAAACCCAGCCAGACCCCTCAGATTTTTTTCTGCATCCTGAGAAATACAAACATTCCCCAGGTCTGCTGGGAAACTATGAATTGGTGTCTTTTGAAACTTGTTTAAGACTACTTCAGGGGTAGGTGAGGTGCTGCAGCCAGCACATTCACCAAGGAATAATTCTCATGAAACTGCATCAGATTCAAACCTATGTACCTCCTCCTCTGATTTACCACAACTGTTTAAGAGACTAGTAAGAAAAAGAAAGGAAAAGAGAGAGATTCTAATAGGACAATCTTTATCTCAGAGAAAGAGTTTTCTAAACCCATTAAGACTATTTCTTGTCAACATGCATTAATAGTATTTATTAATTTATTAATAGTATTTATTTACACAGTTTCTAAATACTTAGGTATGGTTCTGACCCCAAGGAACTCACACAATCCTAAGACAGTCAAGTAGGTAGAGATTACTGGAAAAGAATAACAATAATAGAATTATACAATTTATACACGTCAACTTGATTCATAATAACTACAGGAGATCTTTAAAAGGGACTTAAATGTTGACAGGGTGTTATGAATGAAAGGACAAAATAAACATCCATTATGTTGCAGAGTATGTGAAAAACTGCATAGAAAATAGAAATCAGGTTTGATTTAAGGTTATGAACCCATAAATTCACTTGTACTTCTTACATGTTCAGGCTGTCTCATATAGTACTTATTATTATTTCTAAAGGAAAAAAAAAAAACAACATCCTGTATAATTATTAGAATTTACTGGTTCCTTGTGTTTCCAGAGTACACATTGTTGCCTCCATTCTCATTTATAATTAATTTTAAGCTCCTTTACTGTTTGTTTTAAATGCATCTTAGCAAATAATTTGAGCGATAAAACCTCTTTCTGTATGTACACACATGCACACACAAATGATATATAACACACACATCCCCAAAAAAGAAAAGTGCTCATCTCTATGGCCTTCATGTCTGTTCTCTCAGATAATTAATGTAATTTTAATACATGATGTTTGGTATCAGCAAGCAGTTGAAGATAATATTTAAAAATAATTTCTTTAGAATTAGACTTGAAGCTGTGAATGAGGCCTCAGCTGCAAAGCTTCTTCATGGCCATAAACGGAAAGTTTAAGTAAACAATACACTGTTTTTATTTAAGAAAGGAAAAGAAAAAGAAAAATCATCCCATGCCAGGCCCAGTCAAAATGCATTATTATGGTGTCCAGGAAATTATAGCTTGTGTCCATTAGTCCTTTCAGGGTTAATATTGATGCAGATATTATTTCTGTCCACGGTACCATTTATTTGAAATATTATGACTGGGAGTAGCTGCAGCAGTGAATCAAATCAATTGATAGAGCAGTTAGCCCCGCAGTCAAGGCTGCCTTTACACCGTGCAGTGAGCATGAAATATTATGGAGATTGTTCTTTAAAGTGATCACTTTATCATCATTTGTCTGCAGCCCAGGCTATTCCTTCCTGCCTTGCTTCCCTGTTGGGTTAGAGCTGTCATAACTCAATCAGCCGTATAATGCTGTTCATAGCACCTCCGCAGCAGGTATTGAACCTGTCAAGGGCCACTGAGGGAATTATACTTATCCATTTTGACAGCTAGCAACACCACTCTGATATTTATGTCAGTTTATATATGTATGATATGTATTTCTTAAATGTAATTAGAAGCCTGTTTGTGTGTGATATATCTGAATTGCCCAGAGCTGCCCATGATTAAGACATTGATTTCTAACCTTGTGCATTACAGGAGAAGGGAATATGACAAGCTCCATCACTCAGGGGTTGCAGCTAACCTAGTCTGTCTATATACATCATATGAAATTGTCACTATTGTTTATCTGTCCAGCAAAGTTGACTACAAAGCAACTGTTTCTGCACTTTGTTAAATAAACTAAAAGACTGTAAAGCAAACCATCAGCCCTGTCCCTCCAGAGCACTTGTGTTTTGCAGAAATGTTACTCAGACCAAAGTCACAAAGGCAGACCACGCTCCAAAGGCTGAGTGAAGATCACCACCATGTTTGTTATGTTGCTTGTTTTAGCTGTGAAATACTGTAATGTCTCATACTTATTTATAACATATTGCTTGGATTTTAAAGTGACATTTTCAAACATTTCTTATGTACCAAGCAATAGAAAATATACTGTATTTCAGCTAGAAAAGGAATAAGGACAAATATTAACCAAAAAAAGAACAGCACAAAAACCTCATACTTATTCATTTATTTTGTTATGGTTTCAGGCTGAGATCGTTACATTAAAGGGTTGCTGCATGAATGATCAGCTTCTTGACTGTTTTCTGTGTCTTAATATCCTATTAGTTTGAGGCGGGTACCCTCTGCAGAGTATTCCTTCTCCTCACTGCAGAACTAATGCTAAAGTGATTTTTTTCTTTTAAGTTATGAAAACTTTAAGTTAGGATCTCTGGATTCTAATGTAGAAAAATCAGTTTCTGTGGCTCACAAGATATGAGCTGTATTGATCTTTATTTCTGAAAAATCATACCTTCACTTTTAAAAAATTAAAAAAAAATGTATTTTAAAGATTTAGGTATGTTTAGGTTTTATCTCCATTTCCTTCAAAAGCCAATCCTCTTGCAGACATTTAAAATAATAGTAAGATTTTGAGTCAAAAGTTTTGGATTTGGATAGTTTCAAGAAAAGTATCTGTACTAGATCATCTTTCGAAAATCCTCTCTATAGCTCTCATTTTAAAATATAGGATTCTAAGCATTTCAAAGCGTTATTTTAGAAGATCAGACCTTTCCATGTCTTTAGATGTATAGAATTTCAACAGTATATGTGGACAGTTCAACCCATCACTGATCAGATCATCATTAGTAATCCCATTTTAAGATGTCTTGAAGCTTGCTGAGAGCAGATAATTGTTAAATAATGTTAAAAGTATGAGAGTAAAGTGATCCCATTTCTGTTTTTTTTTTAAACAAAGAACAACAAGAAGCAACACCAAGAAAAGCAAGAACTCTGCAAACACTGCTTGCAAACAGAGTATAACTCGCTTTCTGGAAAACCTGCCTTTGTAACATTAGCTGTAATACCAATCATACATTAATTGCATTTCACTTTGAGATTCAGGTGTTTATGGAAGCTCAGTGAAACTCAGAAACTGCATTAAAAAGGCCAAAAGGATCAACCTCAGTCTCCAGACATCTCCTGTGGCAGATGCCTAAACAAAAATCTAGAAAACATCCAGTCCAGGTGAGTCTCCTGCAGTATACTTGACTCTTTTCTCCCAGAAGTCAAAAGATATTAAAAGCCACAGTGTGCCATGGAAAAATCCCAAGCACTCAAGGTTAAGCTCATTCAGATGATATTCTCCTGGCTTCCCTATACCAAATCTAAAGACCTCTGTAATCCAAAGACCTGTGATGTGGTTTATTTATTATGAATAGGGCTTCTGATCTAATTCTTCCAGACTTTTTTATTTATAACAAAAATGGAAACATACAGTTTTGTTTTCTGCATTATAGCATGATGTATTTTTAGCTGATGACTTTTACTGGAGAATTCTATATATTCTCTACAATTTTCTCTGTAACTACAGAAAAAAAGACCCTAAAAGCAAAACAATAATATTCCTTACTTCTGTATGATAAGGTGGCTGTCTAAATTATGTATTTTTCCCAATTTATCACATAAAAGTATGGTAGAAGACAGTGAAAAAAGACAGGTCTAAAGAGGAAAGCAAACTAAATGAATATTATCTAGCAGCAAATGAGATCTCCAGTACGAAGGACTAAACATTAATTGCTGCAAATCTGAAAAGCTTGCTAATAATTTTGCCAAGCTATATCAGCCATCCTAGCTAAGGATCTTGCCATTAGAAAACAGCTGGATCAGTCAAGGATACAAACCCCCAAACTGTATCTGGCTGTGCTATCTTGGGAGATTAAATATTTACACAATCTATAGTGTTAAATGATTCTGAGCTCAGCAATGATATGGGCCAGACTGTACAGTTACTGTCAGTTGCTCCTAAAATATCTCCAATGTATTAAGACATAAATAATTTCTCATTACTCATTACACCAATTTTCATTTTTCAAATTTTTTTGAATAAGCAGATGATCAAATATGCAGTTGGGAGAAGGAAAACCACAAAAATCACTGACAGCTGGTTGAAAATGATCTTTCTTATAGTCTCATGGAAATTAAACAAATATAGAACCTTTTAATTACTTCTCTTTTAAAAAAGACTTTTCCAAAAAGGGCTCCAACTTTTCATCATTCAAGCTAATTATCATGGTCCTGGCATGCAAGGACAAGGATATGCAGAATTTAGAGTTATGCTCTACTCTTTGGATGCTGAAAAACTTGCTCCTTCTTTCCAAAACATCTTTCAAGATGATTATAAGTGTACCGCTTAAACTGTTTCTGGAATTAGCTTTCTTTTAGTTGAACACTAGTGCTGTTCAACTGCACACAGAAACAATTCACAAGTGAAAATGAGGAATAATTCTTTTATCTAAATCATATAACAAAATTATATTTTTAACATATCTAAATCATTAAATATGTCACCTGACATTTGATAACTTTCATTTGACCAGCTATACAATTAACACTTCCCCAGAGAAAATAGGTGTACAGAAATAACAAATTGTCTCAGCTGGAAATGGCCTGAACGCTAGTGTTAACTAGAAGCACCACCCTTTCTTTAATAACAGTGATCAAGACTCTCAATTTACATCTCTGTGAAGACAGCTCACTTCCAGCAGCACAGTGCCCCGTTAACACTATTGGTTAAGAGCTGACGAGTCCCCCAGAAATGAATCACTCATGCTAATTCCATGCTTTGCATGGAAGATCACACAATTTCACAGTGTTACACTATCGAACTGCTGTAATTCAATGTGTACATATAATATTTATAATACATTCTATATCTTTAGAGCACTGTGCTAGTATTACACTGAACATGAAAATATGATAGGAATTATTATTTCCATTCATATAAGGAAAGAGAAAAAACTGAGTCAACAGCACAGCTGAGAAGATTCTTTGCCCTGAACTTTGCCAAATAGTCCTAATAGACATTTCTTGGGCAATACTCACAGTCTGATTTCAGACAAGTTGAACCTGATTCTGTTGCCCCAACACACATGCCTAGCACCATGTCAGACACACCTGGGGATCTACCTGCTTCTCCAGTTGCGAGTTCAAACAGCACAGTCTCATATCTGCCTGCCATGCAAAGACTTCTTGGATAAGATTAGGCAACTAAATCCAACCCACTATACCAATATTTTATGGAATAGGTTCCTGAATGTGCTGAATTTAGGAATAAAATTTTAAGATAGGCCCAAGCCACTACTCATTAACCAAACCTTTTCAACTCTTTTGAAGTGCAAGAACAGATGTAAAAAATCAAGACTCAGAAAAAACAAAACTGTACCTTCCGTGGCTTCAAATATTTTCACTCTTCAGAACAATTAAATTTCAGGGATCATTTCTAAATGCAAATATCTTGGCCTAAATTTTTATATAAATCTATTGCAAGAAAATCTAATTCAAACAATCTGCTCTGTATAACTGTGAAAAAGATTTTATGCTGGGGCTGCACCCAGGATATAGATCTGAACTCAAGAATTCAGATGTGCTATTAGCAAAGATCAGTAGATATTAGATTTGAACATGGGGAACAGAGAGTCAGGAAAGCAAGCAACCTCCAAAAGGCCGACCATTCATTCTTTGCTCTGTCTGATACAACTCATGCAGCAGCCCCTTGCATATTAGAAACTAGATGTTCCTACAGTTCAGCATAAAAGTAGGGTTGACTGGTGAGAGGAGTTAGAAGCAAAGGAACGGTGAACTGGCTGCCTAAGGTTTGTGTTTTAGAAGTGTGTACAAAACAGACAGGCAAGGGAGGAAAGATTCAACCATAGTGGTGCACACATTAAACCTTGGCATTTAGGTTACTGACTTATCTGCCCTATCTGAGCTCTGCAAGGATCTTAGAAGACTTCAAAAGGGAGAGGCACATACAACATACAAGACCACATATGGAGACTGCAAAACTTTCTTTGCAGGTGGAAAAGGAAGGGCCGTAACTGCTAGGGAACAAGGTGTTTCTGCGCATAAACTGCATGTTTACTCTGGCACTGCACACTTAGCAGTCTCAGAGCTGCAAGGAAAAGCATTTGGCAAGTTAAGAAACTCTGCATTCTACTAAGCCTGTACAAATTATTTTTCCTTAATGTCTGGCAACTTTTATTGGCCAGAATAGTCTGTCAATAAAACATGAACATCACAGACATTCTAGTAACATAATATCTTAGGTATCCATTAACTGATACGTAAATATAAAGAAACACCTATGGAAATATACTTAAGCTGTTACCAAAACCACTTATGCAATATTCATGATTATTTTAAAGCCATTTATAACTGTGTACTACTTGTTTCCTCCTCCCTCCTCCTCTTAGCTGCTCCATTCCTACAGATCTTTACGCACACGTGTCTTACTCTAAAGGGACTCTTTTTCTTGTGCCTCTGAGAATACCTTTATTCAGAAAATAAATGTGTTTTTATAAGTTCAGTGAAATCATTATATTCAGCTGTTGATGACTTAGACAGGTGTTTTAAGATCTGCAATTTCAGCTCAGGTGACACTGAAAAAGGAAAAGGAACCACATGTGAAATTTTGATCCACATTCAGATTTTGAACTCTGAAAGCCTAGGGATCTTTGGCTCAGAATTTTCTCACTAATGGATAGAATACTTGACAGTGATGCAGCTATTTCTAATTCTGTCACAGATCTACTGGGTAGATTTAAGAAATATTCTGCATCAGTAGAATATGGCAAATATAGGGCAAATAAAAATAACCTTTGTAAAGCACTCTGAGATCTTCTCATGAAAAGAACAAGAATATTACTGTGATATGTTTTCTCAGTAAGGAAGTAGACGTCAAATAACAACTGATCTTTCATTATTTAGTAAAGAAATTAGAAGTAAAGTGGTTTATCCAGCTTGTCTCTGACATTCCTGGTGTAGGAATGTGAGTGAAGACAGAAAGAGAGGAGGGGAGGGAAGAGGAGAGTAAATACAGACTGGTACTTCTGGGTGATGAAATTCATCACTGGCTATAAAGGCTTTGGAGAATGCGTACTAGGCTTGCTTCGAATAAACAGGCAATGTAGTACATCTCCACCGGCTTTGCACATTAAAATCAAAATTTAAAAATAAATTCAGAGCTGTCAAATTGAGAGCTACTGACATCTTGATCTTTTGCCAGAATGTGGACCTGCAGTACTGAAACAAATGCAGATGTATCTGCTAAATCGCTGCAGCTTATCTCAATCACCTTTTCCTTCCATGTTCTAGGGGGTGGAAAGTGTGCATATGTTATGTAAAATCATTCTGACACATCTGAATTCATTCTAGCTGTACCATTTGTTTTACACAGCACAAATAACAAGCAGTCAACAAAAAGGAAAAAAAGGGAGATTAACTCATCACAACTACATTCAAAACCTGTTCTTAGAACCTTCCTGCTCTACTCTATACTGATTCTTGATTATCACTCAGATTGAAAGTATTAACTTTTGCAGACTCTGTGACTGGCACAGATCCTGCAGTGACACAGCATTTAGCAGTGTACAAAGGAGCAGCCTAATGTTGGTAACAGCATCAGGGACACTCTCTCGTGACAATATGATGTGCGCCTTTCATAGCTAAGCCAGAATTCTAATGATACAAAAACAACTGCAGAAATTAAGTGAAACATTAGAGCTATTATTGTTATTATTACTAAAAACATCAGACTCTTGAATGCCAACCTACCATTTCAAAGAGGGTTGCTATGGGAGAGAGAGAGACAGAGAACAAATTCAGTTTTTTTTTCCTCGGGCTCTGGGATTCACTCCTATATTGGTCTGTCAGCCAGTCTGCTGGTCTCTGAGCTACTCTGCCTCCCACTGAGTCTGATATATCAGGAGTGCCAGAGCGGCTGAGAGATCAATGGAGCAGCTGAGGGAGCCAGCTGGCAGGGGAAAGGAGCAATGGATTGTAGAAGGATAAAGAAATAAAGGGCAAAAGAAAAAAAGATTTGTTGAATTAAACAGCAGTGAGGAAGGGGCAGAGGAACCTGCTAGCCCTTTTACAGGGGCCACATTGAGTCCACCACAAAACCCAGGGCCTTTCTAGTGATGCAGATTCTCCTTCTACCTTTTGCATGAGATTTTTTTTTCCTCTTTATCAAAGGATGAATAATGAATATCTAACAATAATATAATTCGCAATGCACACATTTCTAGAGTTGAGGCAGTGCTGATTTCCTCAGGTAATCATAGGCACACAACACCTTTACTGCTTTACTACAGAGCAGTCTAGCATAATCCTGATTTGGGGGAAGAGAATCTCAGACACTGTAAGAAGAGGCAAAGTTTGCAGGGGAGAGGAATACATTTTATTAGACTAACTGCTATATTTGAGAAAAAAATGGATACGTTTTCGGGCATAAAAGAGTATCTTCACACCTGGAACAGAAGCAACAAATTTGAAGCTAAACATAGATTGCAAACAATTGCTGTGATTCTACTTCATTCTGTTAATCTGCTAGGCAATTGGAGAGAAATGGGTGATCTGAATCAGCAGAACAGAGGGAGATACTAACCAGGAAGGGAGTGATAAGGGCATTAGCCACCAGCAGAGGGGAATGTGCACAGAGTAAGGAAAAGATGGGGTATGCACAATATATTGATTCATCAGAATATACTGATATGCAGTCCATATTCTAAATTTCATGTTCTGGGTTTACTCTCATTATGCCTGTTAGGTAGCTGATCTGACAGAGGAACATTCACATGCCCATGTTCACGTCCTGCAGTGTACTAGCTATCAGACAAGTCAACTAGCCTAAAGACATGACAACTTTCAACATATACATCCCTTGTGGGAAGGGAACATTCACAGTCATGAGTTAGAACACAGGCAACTGGGCCTGGCAAAGATGTAGTGGCTTCCTCTGGGACATTTACTGATTAACTAACCTAAAAGTACAGCTGTGATGACTAAAGGCACTGTAAAACACTGATTCTGTGACTACAACGATGTAGTGGTCTGTTTACATGGGTATATTACCTAACTCCCTCAGTCACATGTATGATCCCTGCTGCCAAAGGGGGAATCATAGGAATGCTTTGCACATGCTGTATTGTCGATGCTAACAGTAGAAGACAGCAGAGATGAGCAATATGAGGAACACAGGCTTTACTGTGCTGGCACATATGTCAGCTGATGTGCTTCCTTTGCATGAACAGAAGTAAAGGAAATGGGCTGTCCTTTCATAGGTATCTGCTGAGGCATAATGCAAACAAACTACTATTTTTTTTTTTTGAATTGGAAACACCACAATTTCAGTGACTCTGCTGGTATCATTGCTAGAAATCTGGTGACTGACAGCTCATATCACTGCAGGCAAGAAAAGAAGAGTTTCAAGAAGAAATACCTCTCTAAAATAAACTGAGAAGGAAGCACTTAGGCCAGAAAGGATGAAGGAAAGTTTATTAGCACTAAAACCTTTGTTCAAACATGAGAGTGCAGGTGGAGGGGATAATATTCATTATTTGAGATGGCAATTGGACTAAAAAGAACACAAAGTTTATTTCTGTAGTTAACAATGAAATATTTTGTTTAAGACAACCTGACATGCCTGAGGACAGTTACAGTATAATTACCAGAAGGCACGGTCACTGCAGGTTTTATTCAACAGATCAGTGAATAACTTTATTTTTTTGAAACACTCAATGCCTCCACTTTTAACATTAAAGAATTAACTAAAATTCATCAATAATACACATTCAAAACCAATGTGCATTTCCACAGATCATTTTACGAGTCCTTGCTAGATAACTCACGCTATTTCTTGTAGCTCTAACCAATCAAGAGCAAACATAGTTTCAAAATACATGCATTAGTAGCATGGATTTCTATGGAATGTAATACTTAAGGAATATTAAGGAACAACAAATGGATGCAGAGTGTAAATGAAGCAGATCTGGCATGCAATGTGGGATGACAGGCATTCTTACCAATATGTATAATATGGCTGTAAAAAACACAGGAGGCTGCTTAAGGCTCTCAATTGCTGAACAGACTATTTAGGAAATACCACATATATAAACATATATAATCAAAAAAGAAAAACCTCTAATTATCTGCGATACAGGTGAAAGAAACGCCTATATTCATCTACACTATTTCACTAAATAGTGAGGACAAGGCATACATATAAGGAACAAACTATACTCCTTTCTTCTCTACAAATTATAAGCAAAATCTGTCAAACTAGCCAGAAAAATGTCTACATTTAATGTTATCAGGTTGTATGAGAATGTGATAAAAAAATTTTTTTTTTCTTGATCTGCAGTAATGTGCATCTCTCCCTCTCCTTCTCCCCCTTTCCCTCTCCTGCATTTCAAGTTGATGTCCTCACGTTTGATATTCTGACAAAATAAAATCTCACTGGTCTCAGGACAAATATCAGAGGAAATCCACATGAAGAACATGGAAGCATGAGAAGACAGACATTATTCAAACAGAAATCAAGATGAGTTATTGCACTCTGCCCAGAGGTTTGCAACTTTTTATACAGAATCAAAAGATGTTTCACAGACCACTGCTCCAGATGCACTTTCCTGAATTTTCAGTGTTTCCTTTCCAGAGGCTTATCAGCCATCTATAGGATACAGTTTGACCTATTTCATTGACTTAATTCATTCCTTTGCTTGGAGCATGTTCCTGTGTCAGGTACCACACAAGAGGTAAGACAAAGGCAAATCTGGTCCCTGTCTCTATGTGGAGAAATATGATATCCACCAAATGGACAAAGAATGACAAATTTAACATTACTAAGCAGGCTTAGTTGAACTGGCCCCTAGGCTTGTTGTTTGGATAATTCAAGAAGCAGTAGCCCCAGGTTAAAGCCAGGAAAGTACATCTGGAGGACAATGTCCTTTCTTCATAAAATTCTAGGCATCAGGAATTTCAGCACCACTGTCATGCTATTGCCACACACACACACACACACACAAAAGAAACATTGAAAAAATCCAAATAACTTTAGTTCATGGATAATATCTAAGTTGTGTCTCTTTGATCTTTGCATGAGAATTACAGATGTAAACTACAAATCACATTGCTCTTCTGACACCTTTTTGGAGGTCTCTATAACATAGAACTTGGCAAGCATTACTTCACGGGCTCACAAGCAAATTAAAAGGATATTTCTACACAAGACACCTGGATTCTTATCCACCTTTTCATCATTCATCTAATTTATCTAATACTGCAATGAAATAATTGCTTTGTTGAAAAAAATACCACATGAATATCATCCAGCTTTTTCCACCAGATAAGACACTGACACAGAGGATATTTCTTCTCCATCTGCCAACAGAATATCTCAAATAGATATCTGTGCCTCAGCTTCCCTGTCTCCAGAGGATGAAGGGAAATTTGTTTCTCAAATTTTCCACTGAGACCAGGAAATATGTAGCAATTTTAGCTCAGTTTCATTTTATATTTTTGGGTTCATTTGATCTCAAAGCTCAAAAATATGCAAAGTCACATGACATTTACTTTGGAATATGGTGCATAAAAGATTGCAGAATACTCAACAACAAAGCAACGCCAAGCAATTCTTTTGTTCGTAATGAAGAAAAAATAATGGTACACTATAGCCTTTTTAATTCTGAAAACAAGAAAGAATGGCCATCAGCTTGCAAAATGGTGCTACAAAAAAATTCAGTCTAAATTGCCAGACCACAGAAAGTGGGTGATTTTGCCTTCCTTAGTACCTAAGGAAAGATATTAGAATGGGAAAAACTACAAAACAATGACTGAAATATGAGAGATCTCAGAACAGCACATACTTCATTAATGAAAAAATCTTTATCTTCACTATTCTCTTCTGGGAGAATTAATCAGATGTTGCAGTTCCAGATTTATAGATTGCTGTGGAAATGGGTAATCTGAGGGGAAAGCCTCATAAACACTTAACTGCAACACAGAGATAATCTGTGGGCTCACAGTGGCCATGTCAGGGCTAATTGAAATGTTTAAGAGCAACACAATTTCCAGGCTCCCTGTGATACATGCTGAAGACACGAATATAGACCATCTCTTTGTCTTGACTGGACGTATTTTATCACTCTATATCATGTGGCTGTCACCCTAGACTTCTAATTGCTCAAACCTTTAGACACAGGGCACCTAGTAATTGCAGTACCATGGCCAGCCTAATAATAAAGATAATTTACAGTTCAAAAGCAAAGGGTAATTTGTAATATGAATGGCTTTTTGTGTCCCTAAGCTCATTTCAGGACTTGAGGATCCACGTAGCAATATCTACAGTCTCTTGCCCGAGTGTGTGGCTTACCAGGTTGGTTTATTTAGCCATTTAGCACCAGAGAAACACAGAAGCTGCTGGATTTAGGGGAAACCAATGGGGTATTCTGCACTGAGCAGATTCAAGACTATCTTTAGAAATTCCTCTTGCCAAGGATCCCTCTTACACAAACAGCAAAGCAAAAGATTTCACCTTTGTACAATATATAGTTTTTTAAAACACCTGTGTTACTCAACTGTAGAAGAGCAAACGGAAGCTTAAAACTCATTCATATTTAGAGCAGTACCAAAATCACACTTGTTTCATTATATTTACACAGAAACACAGGAGTTGGACAAAGCAAAACCAGCAGCTTCTGGGAGGGAGAGAATCAAGGATTCTTGTCTTTATCAATGCCAGCAAGAGAACAAAATGCCAGAGGAGACGTTTTCTCTCAGTAACTGCAAACTCCTTACTGTTTTTTCAATTAGGTTTCAATCTTTAAAATGGACAACATATCTCTCTAGAATTATATATTTTGTGTCATGTTATTAAAATTTTAGCTTTGCCAAAGAGAGGATGGTCAGCTATAAGGACACAGTTATATGGAGACAGAAATAAATACACCTGTATTTTTATAGATGGAAATTAAAGAAAAAAAAAATCCCTAGAAAAAGGCCACAGCTTCTAGGCTTAAATACAACTTTAAATTAATCTAGTATTTGGTGACTAGAATTTTGCCGAAATAATCAATATTCTTATCTTTGGTAAGGACTGCAGATCTGTGGAAAAATTACATCTGAAAATAAAACTATGAGCAAAGCATAAACAGAGAAACATGATCCCAGTAGTCAGAAACAAGAAGCAGAACTAGATGTTACACTAGAAAAGAAAAAAGTCAAGTGTATATATTAGCAAGTTTAAGCAGCACTTGAGTCTCTTATATTGCACCAGTACAGCTACTTGATATGTGCAGTTTCAGCGTGGAAGTATTTGCCCAGCATAGGAAAGTACTGAACTCTGTGCCTATTCTGGAACATGAGATTTGTTTTAAAAATATGCTGGTTTAGCCCAGATAAAGATCAACTAGCATTTCATTTGACTGACTTTGCAATAGAATACTTTGCCCTATTTGACTCTGCCATACCACGACTATAGATTAGTTACCATTTCCCCTTATTCCCCTCTCCATCTGCAAATATTTGTGTTTGGAAGGTATATTCAAAGTGGTTTGCTTGCACCGTAATACATAAAATTCCCAGTTGTCTATGCTCAATAATACAGCTTAGGAACACAGTAAACTCCCTTTCGTTCATGTCATAGTTATTGACACTTTCAAAACTGAAAAATTAGGAAAATAGGCAGCCAAAAATCAGGCATCAATACAAAATATCCAAGTCAAAACTACAGACAAACAGCTGGGTTTTCTTTGTTTAAAATTAGAGGCTTGACTGGGTTTAAAACCAAGCTACTAAACCAAACATTTTTTTCTTCTTGCCAGCAGACGCCCACAAGCAACTATGTTTAGAAACTGGTAATTACCCTATATTACGGCTTGTAATAGAAATCCAGGTAATACAAGCACTCTACAATTATTAAGATTTATTAACACCCTTTGTTTTTCCAAATATGAATATAGTTAAAATCTAACAGGCTAAATTGAGGCCTCTTTTTTCAAAGAATTTGTGGCACTCTCCAAAAAAGCAAAAAACCTAAAAGGAGGAGAAGACAAATCAATACCTCCCGCAATGCATGTTATTCAATACGTGCAATTAAGAGCATTCCATATCTAGCAATTGAAATTCTTATTTTGAAAGGGAGAATACTGGACATTAGAACTTGTAGCTGCAGAAATAAAAGGGTTTTATCTCCTAAAGCATGAAGGATGACAGTGGAAAATAAATTATATGTATATAGATAGATACAGATATGTATATACATAAGCATTCATTCCATCTATCCATCAACATCTTTGGCAGGATTTGAGAAGTGCTTCAGCATTAGAAGTAATGCATGGAAGCACCCATGCTGACTGAGGGTGCAGACCAAATGCTTTTAAAATTTTTGACACTCTTCTTCAGAGGACATGAACGATTTTATTAACAGGCCAACAGAACTTAAGCATAAAAATCTAGGGTGTATCAGCTGAGAGAAGGCCTACAGCTTCACATCCCTGCTATAATTATTAGGATGCATAGCAGAAGTTTCATCTGATTATTAATTCATGTCACAAATGAGTGTAGAATATATTCCTCCGAAATCACAATTCTTTTGAATACTTGTCAGTTGCTATAGTCCAACCTGAGAGGTTCATCACAAAAATGTATGTAGTTTCTTTTAACTAAAAGATCTATTTCTACAGTGTAGGTTTTTATTTATGGTTGTAACAACATTTGTGATAAAAAGGATCCCTAGCAGGAGCACAGAAAAAGTCTCTTGTGTGAAGCAGAAAACCATTAGAGAGACTTCATATTGGATAATTTGTTCAGGATCAAATTCTACATAAATGGAATATAGAATAAGCTACTGTAATACTGTACAGAAGTCCAAAATTGCAAATAAATGAAGAAAGGAATGTTAGTTTGAGGTAGTCTTAATGGCTTCTTTTTCTAAATTTTGAGCTATTGAGAAAGTTGTATGTGTATTACTGCAGATCAACTGACAGGCAAAGTGCAGAAGAGCTAGATACTCAAACGTGTTTAATGAATGCTTCTACAAATTAATAACAGCAATTTTATTTTATTATAAATATATTACAATCAGATGGTGAAACCTGTGAAGTGCTTTGGGATTTATTTCAACATTGAGAAACTACAACAGAATCTCCTTTTCATGTTACACATTTTGGATTATTTTTATATGTATTCCCACATCAGTTTCTTTTCTTTATCTTATTTTTCTTGCTTATTTTTAAGGGGATGATTGGTTAATTTCAGAGAAAGAGGAGTGGTTCTTTGAGCACAAGGAACAGCTGGAAAGACAGATGTCACCTACGTTACCATTTTGTTGCTGAAGGAAAATAAAACAAGATAGCAATTTCCACTGAAGGGAGATTTTAAGTCAATTCCAACTGTGATCATATGATCAGCGTCTACTGTTTTTGGCCCACCAGCCAAAGCACATCTGGTAAAAACATTTCAGAGGTGTGGGGAGAAAGGGGCAGTTTGTGCGGAGATTATGTTTATTTTCGCATGTACAATAGTTTGTTTTTTGTCAGAATTTTTTAAAAACATTTGTGGGCAGAAGATAGATGGAAAGAACATTGAAAATAAGCATGAGCACAGGGTAGGAACGAGTGGTATCAAAATGACAGAGCAATAATGGAGGTCAAGTTATAACAGACTGCTTTAAAATTATTATAAGTTTTAACAGAGTGTTACTATTCAAATGAAATACATGTATGGACAGTTCTCCTTGAAAACATTTAACTGAGCTAAAATCAGTTAGACAGAAACGCTACCATCTAAATACTGTTAGTAAATTAAATGTAGTTAAAAACTATCAAGTATATTTATAACATTTTAATGAAAGATATGGAATCTAAAGAACAAAATCATTTTTGTGCATGTTACTGTCCAAAGCTAGATACCTACACCATATACAGGTCAACATCCAGCTTTGCTAACAGCAACGCTAAACAAATTTACTCCTGCTGACTTGCATCTATAACTGCACTAAGCTGACCACCCACATGTCCCATTTTTAGCATATTTATCAGATACAGCTGGTTAGATGACTGTGTTTTGTGTTCTGCAACTGGCAGCTTTGGAGACCTCTGCTCTGGAGATGCTCCCCTGATCCTCTGCTGTGCTTTCAGGACTAATGACTACATATGGATGTAGGTGCTCAACATTAGACATTTTAAACTAGCCTCAAATTCCTGCTTTTCAGAAACCTATGACTTGACACTTTCCGTGATACAGGAGACATGAAGTTAAAGTGCATGAATCCAGAACAACTGCTTTAAATTGATAAATCCCTTCTAATGGCTGTCTGCTCAGCTCCTAATCAAAGAACTGAGATGCTCCTGCATGCAGTTTCCTCTTCCAAGTTTTTATTCACCATCTGAGATTATATATATTACACACACACACCTAACACTAACATGAGTTCTTGCAGAGAGGCAAATCTATGACTCAAATATGGGCTGTAGCTCATTGCTTTAACAGTGATCAATGCAAAAAAAAAAAAAAAAAACAACCACATCTGGAGCTGGGGAGTCAGTCATTCACTACATTAGAACAAGTAGATTCAGGCTACTTTGCCACAGTTAATTTTTACATCTCCTATTATTGCAGGAAAGCACACGATTCTCCAGCTGCTGATAAAGCCAAGCAAAGCCTAACTACATTTTAAGCACTGCAATTTAGTGTAGCTATTTGAAAATAAACAATCTGCTCTGTCAATTAACCACTGTGTAGGTTACATTTTTCTGATACATCACAGAGCCAGGCTTCAGAGCATCTTTTGTGGAAACTGACATTCAGTTGCTACCGTCTGTATAACAAATGGCAAACAAATGGATCACACAATCCTAGCCTTAAGAGGATTATAATATCTCTCCTATCTAGAAGGTACATAGGAATTATTGTTCACCCGTATAACAGCATTCAGCTATAGTAGACAGCTATTGTTCCCTTCATTCTTTACAAGACCAAAGAGAAGCATAGAAGCAGGATTTAAAACGTTAGCAGAAATTATATCAGGGAACTTCCTTTGAATTAGCTACCAATTGCACAGACTCAAATGCACTTTATATTTGGCTTTTTTTTCTTTTTTTTTTTTGGTAAAATATCAAACATGATGCTGTCAAAGGTTATTTTAAATATTATGAAATTGTTGTTCCTGATAGACAGATCTCACTGTTGTGGCTTTAGTTACGTGATTTTTTCCCATTAGTTACTTGTCTAATGAAAGGCATTTTTTCTTGACCACACAAAAAACTGCAAAACCTCAGACATGAAATACTTAATTCATGTTTTTAAATTAACATTAGGGTGGTTATCCTTTAAAAATTAAAGTTAGCTACTTTTTATTTCAGAACTCTGTTTTCAAATGAAAATATCACATTCTTTATTCGACAACCTGCAAACAGTTCAGCAAAACTTTCTCAATTTATTCTTCCTTTTTGGTCCACCTTCTAAAGCTTTTCATGGCATCTCAATATTGAAGTCAAGATGAATTTACAAGTAATTTTAGTCAACTGAAACCAGTTGTACTGAATATAGATTCTTCTGAGTACTTCACCTAGCTCTATCCATGACATACAGTACCCAGAGGTTCTATGATCAGATTTTCCACTGTCATACTATATTTCAGAGATCAATTCCAATTTTGCAAATTACCACTCTTACTTGCCCAATGTATTGTTTAGGAAACCAGACTATATATGCCATTTTGTCAGTCTAGACAAGTTTTTTTCTCTCAGTGGGAATAGCACTTGCTATTTTAATCCGTGTCTTCTAGGGTTCATGACTGTGTTATACTCAAGGCTAGGAAATACTTCATAAAAGCACTGTCTCTTCCAGCATCAGGCAAGGGAGAGGCTAAGGAAATGCTGCAGTAAATAGAATGACCAAGAGGCCAATTACACACTTTTTATGAAACTTGTAGTTCCTGACAGTAGCAATTACCTGGAAATCCTATAAAATAGGATTACAGTCAGAATCTTGTTTGGAGTATGACACTAACTTACTATATGCAGGAATAGCAGCGGCAAACCATACTTTCAGAATTAAAATAATATCTGTGTTCTAAAATGACAATACATTTCAGAGATGAGGTAGTTTTCTCCAAAAGAATTGAGGACAGTAGAATTAAAGGGGTTCATAATCCCAGATTAAACCTGTGCTGCAGGGCAAAGAACAGATATGTAAGACCAGCAGTTCCAGAGAACTAGTGTTCAAACACAAATGTGACTATCAATCTACAAATAACACTATATAAGTAAAGCAGAAGTTGATCTGTATGTATGTTTATAGAATCACAGGTAAAATTTATACTTTGTTAGAACATATAATTCCACCACACATCAGTGCACAACCACAGCAGAGGCATAACAGAGCAGCTTTGTTCAAGGTAATCTAGCAAGTCACTACAGACATATGAGCACACGCTTGGCCCCTGAGTCCATGACCAGTGCTCTCTTTGTGGACCACACTACCACCTGGCAATTCTCTGCAGAAGTGGTTTTATACAGATATTCCCATGGCTGGAATGCTTGTTTTTCCTCCTCTTTTGTTCTGCCCTCTAGAGCTTTGCATGGTATCTTGATATTGTGTGTCAAATTTTTGTCTTTTGTTTTTCATTCATTCCAAATTGCACTGAGACACAGGACCTAAAAGCAATCAGGAAAATCTCATTTCTTAGATTTTAATAGGAAAACAGCAAAAAAAATTTACATCTCAAGTCAGGCTGTGATAAAGGAATGAAACATTTGGCTCCTCTTCTGCAGTACAATGTCTAGGATGGGAACTTAAGAAATTCTCCACATCTATATGTAACTTTTATGCAATAGAGGCAATTATTCTAGATATGTATTGCAAAGACAGTATTTAACTACTGCTCCAAAATCTCCAGTCTGGCTCTAAATTCTGTGGTATAATCCTGTTTGCAAAGAACTAGTTCCACTTACAGAGGTGTGGGCAGCCTAAGAAGAAACAGATACTCTGTTTTCTGTCAGTGCACCACACTAGCGCTAAAGGGTTCTGCAGAGCATCTCACTTTCTAGAGCAAAGCCACCCTTTCATATAAACAATCTTTTTGCAAAGAGAAATCGGCAGACACCTGAAGGATGACATTTGTTAACATAGTTGTGTTTGGAAAGAGTTCTAATGACTGACAGAGCAAACATCTTCAATACTGCTAACAAACTCCATATGCTTTTTAGTATATCAAAGCATGTGAGTCTTGTCACTAAAGCACCAACTTAGCTTCACCTCTGCTAATAGCATTTTTAGGGTAAAATAATGAACAGTATTGTTCCTACTCATATACGTCAACATAAGTTGATAGAGACTGCTTTTCATCTGATTTCTTTGTTTCTTTTTCTGTTATTTATTATAAATTGCCACTAACAATGGTGGCAACTATGTCTAAGAGAATGAAATGCCAGAACTTATGCTGTCAATAAGGAGAAAGCATTGGCAGCAATAACATCCATCCATAATAGCTTGGCATTGCTGGTGACACTCTCACAGTGTTCCCATATTAAGTACAACACTTTTATCACGTAATTGCCCTCATTTCACACAGACAAAACCAGTCATTCAAAACTAATTTCCAGGATGTCTCTGGTATATCTTACATGTAATATGGGGAAAAATGCTGCAGGTTGCTTTTTCCCCCATTCAATTTCTTGTTATGACCACAACATGAGCCAGATGCCAGCACATGAAGAGCCGCAGGGAACGTGTGGCCTTAATTCCCTTAGCAGCAGTCAGCAAAGCCGATCCAGGGTATTTTGCAGGGTATTGGGCTGCTTTAAAGATGGAGGAACTCACAAAGACCTGAAGGGCATATCAATCTGCATGCTTACAGCAAAATCCTGTTGAAAGACGGACAGGCAAGGTTCCAGTACTTCATACTCATGCCACTTGTGTTGACTAAAAAGCACCATTTTGTTGCAGATAGGGCAACAACTGGATGTAAGAAAATGCAACAGTGATATGCATCACAAACAGGATCTTTCTGAAGACATGGCACAGATACAGCCAAGGAATGTACTCGCTACTTATCAAAATAGTGGCAAAAAATCTAAATTATTATGCATCTCTCAATCACTTTTCCCTTCTTCCTCTCTGTCATTGAATAGCATGTAACTGTTAGGATATTGCTTTACACTCAAGGAATTTAAACTCAGGAAACTCTCACAAAGTCAGCTCATTTCAATATCTCCAGCAATGCTGATGCAACAAGATCACTGCTAACATGTGTGGGAAAGGGTCACAATCACCCTCTTAGCTAATGCCTCCAGAACCAATTGTAAAAGTAACACTCACAATGCACTCAATCATGCATATCTGTGCAAAGAGCTATAGAATATTCTTCCTTTTATAACTCTGTCATATAAAATATATCTTTCTAGACTACAGCATGCCAACTTATATATTAGTTAATTGTTATTACTATTTAGGGACTTGATCAGGTCATTATAGAAGCAGAAAGTATACATGGAAATTGCATAAATAGAAAGATAACCCTGACTTAACGAGCTTAGCACTACAGCTCATTATCATCTTTCAAAAATTCACAATATAAGTGATTTTTTTCATAAAAAACATTCCTGACTCTATAGCTGCCTAGGCAGTTATTTAAAAAAATAGTGGACTGAAAAAGAAGAGGCTCATGAAAATCAAGAGGAAGCATTAATAGCTTTTAATTACTCCAGGTATGATACTTCATTTGGGTAGTCACAGCCTGATTTCCATTTTTGTGCCTGGACTTCTTTATAAATTCATTGCTATTCATTCCAGTGTTTAAGTACCTGATAAAAGTCATCCTCATTCATGGTATAGGAACAAAGAGCCCCTTCTCACACTTTCACATTTCACTAGAAAATTTTGAAGGATCCTCATACTTTCTTCGGCAAGTTTTAACTTCTTCAGTGTAAAATGTTACATAGAGGTAGCCTCAGTCCAGATCCCAGGATCCATCAGGTTAACACTGTATGCATAAATTGACTACCTTGTGGGGACAGCAAAACTGAGGACTAACTTTAACCTTTTTTTTTTTTTTTTTTCCTCTTCTCCCCATTTCTAGCAGTATTTCTTTTATCAGCTGTACCATGACCAAAATGATCAGTATCTCCAGAACAGCAAAATGGTAGTAAAGTTGATCTGGCTCCAAGAAAATTCTAATCCAGGAAAAGTTCAGGTAATAGGAAGAAAAAAGTGTTTCTTAAGGAAGAAGAAAGAAAGAATTTAAAAGCCAGGCTGGTCCTGGTATATAATCCAAAGAGACTTTGTCTATGACATTTATTCTATCTTGTGTTGGAGGCTGATCCTACGGGCATGAAGGTCCTATACAGTTTCCTACAGTTTCCACAGTTACCCTGCCAGGCCCAGCACATGAGAGACATCGCATAGTAGTTCATCATCCCTAGCAGGAGATGTTCCACATGCCAATTTCATTTTAAGCTCGGAAGAAAAAATACAGAAACAATAGAATGAAAAATATTTTTTAAATCCTAAAAAAAAAAAAAAAAAAAAAAAAAAATGCATTGAGCACAAAATGACTGCACTAACTACACTGTGTTTTGAATCATACCAAGCATTGGCAACATGCCTCCTACAGGAAGGCACTTTGCCAGGAGGTTGCCATGGGCGGCTAATAATTGCCCACACACAATGGGCAACACAGATTAAACCAACTATTTGAAAGTTTGCTTTAAAAATATTTTTACCATATTTAAAAAAATAAAGCAGTATTTTATTCTTTCATATTGAAATCATTAAGCCAATTTCATCAACATTAAAACATTCCTCATCTCCACAAGCCACCACTATAAGTGCTTTCCTTCCTGGGTGTCCTGCCACAGCACGTGTGCATGTGTGTGCAAGGCAAGGCTGTTCCTCTCCCTTAAACTGATGGAGGCATCAACAAGTCATCACGTATGACATTAAAGGAAGGTAGAAACTGTTGCAAGACTGTTTAGGCTATTCTCAAAAAGGATACTGACAAGTTATCAAATTTGTTGTTATGCTTTTGCTTCCAGTTTAATAGTGAGCTACAGACTGCTCTGGCATGCATGCAGGAGCAAGTCATGGATGTAAGCTTTATTTTATTCGATGGCTTGGGGCAAAACCTCCAGAGGAACTGCTGAATACCACTGTGCTTGAAATTTAGGTACCTCACTCTGCAAGTGAAATTTGCAGCCATGAGAACTGTGAGTATCAAGTGCATCAAAACAGTCTCTGCAATAGTGAGCACACTGAGGCAATTCCTCTAAGTCACTCAAGTCCTGTGCCAGGTGC
This sequence comes from Rhea pennata, assembly GCF_028389875.1. NCBI lineage: Eukaryota > Metazoa > Chordata > Aves > Rheiformes > Rheidae > Rhea > Rhea pennata. Next base: position 7,949,060 of record NC_084675.1, on the reverse strand, counting down.
TTGTAAAGATTAACCTTGCAAGGACTTAAACAGATTGAGGGTTTCTACAAATTGCTCTCAGATCTGGTTCTTAGACTGGATAGTAACTGATATTGCTGGATAGAGTTAAAAAAAAAGCCTCTCTCATATTCATATTTGACCATTTCAGCACTGTCATTTCCTGTTTCTTGCTGGAGCCAAGGGGTTAAGGGATGTGACAGTTTTTATGATGTAATGATACAAAAAGGCTGCTTTTCTTAATGAAAGCAGGTAGAGATTATGTTTTCCTAATATTATATGAATGATTTGGTTGTAGTGAAAGGCCCGATTTGTTCTTTGCTATCAGTAGTTGCTAAGAAATGCGAGACAAAGATTCAGGAAAATTTGTTTTAATACTATGGCCAGAAAGTCTTCTGTCTAACAGCACATTTTCCCTCTGGATTGAATAACCTTTGCAAGTTTTCTACAAACTGATTCTGCTGAATAGAAATTGATTAATGAGCTCAGACACAGAAGTTGTCACTAGAAAACAGCCATTGAGATTCTGGTCAGCAATCAGTAGCCTCAGGGTCAAGGAAGACCATGGACCAAGGTAACTGAAAAGAGAGCAGCCTTCGTTTGTCTTCTCAACTTCGTTTTAGCTCTGTCTGCCGGCATTAGTGCAGCCAAGAGTCTGCCACCATTTTTTTTGATTAATTCACGTTCTGAGCTCTAAACTAAGCTATAAAAATACCTTCAAAGCTATAATTTAGCAGGTCTGAATTCCTCAAGATTTGTAAAGTTATTTATACCTGTGCAAGACAATAGAAAATTTGGAATGAAACACACACTATCCTTCCAGAAGCATGTTAAACTCTGCTAAACTAGGGGCATCATCTATGGCATTACCTCTACTTCTTACTACTCACAGCTTATGTAACTAGTTGTATTTTAGCACTTCGTAAATACATAAGAATCTGAAGAGCTTTCTATGGACCCTCACGGACCTTCAACTCTCCTCCTCAGAAAATTTTCTGTTTCATCTCTAGCAGAGTCAGGAAAGGAGAGAAAAGTTGTTGTGAAGGCGGACTTGTCAGCACATGTAGGTAAGTAGCACACAGAAAGGTTGGAGAGCTAACAGTCATGAAAACTGAAATTTTCTCTTTATTCAGTCAGGTTCACTTTTTTTTGGGGGGGGGGGGGAGGAGGGAAGGGGAGGCAGTATTAGCACAGTTAACTCCAGTAACAGGGGTACTTTCTTACTGGATTAAGACTACTGTTCTAAAGTTAGAAAGGTCAGTAGCCATCCATGAAATAGCAAAAGGCATCCTATCCCAATTAAAAACATTGTCCTTGCCATGAGAGTTTGAATTGCCAGTTCCTGAGGTCTCCTACAGCAAGAGTGACATTCTCACCTGAACAGGGCATTAAAGGGGAAGAAATTACAACCTTAAACATTTTCCTTTGCCCTATTTACCATTAATTTGCTTATTTACTCAAAAAAAAAAAAAAAAACTCAACAGTTTAAAATACGTGTATTAAATTTCAACCCAGATTGTGACAATGATTTTCATGAAGTGTAGTGTCTTCTTGCCCTTTAGTTAATATTGGAAATTTATAAATTTGGGAGAGATTATTGGCCAGTAATTGTCATATATAGTTTCCTTTATTCATCCAATTATTTTGTATTTTAATAGTATTACTTTGCTTCTAATTTTTATGCCATTTTTATGCTTTTCTTATATTTATAAATTAAAAGATGCATTTTAATATATAAATTGATCAGTCTAACTATGGACAAGTTTATCATGTGCACATATTATACAGAAAATTTATGTTCTGCTATAGTTGCACCTATTCTAGGTTCACTTCAATTTAAAGATATTGTCATTCATTAGAATTCTGAAAGCAGCTTAGTGGTAGTTTTAGTAGTAACTAATCTATTGAAAATGATGTGGAAGTTCTATCTCATCAGCACCACATTTTACAACATTCTGGATTTCTAGGAAAACAAATTCAGGAATTATTAATGAAATGCTTCATATTTTAGCAATTCTTTTTAAAATTGTGTTTTTCTGGTAGGTACTCTACGACTAAGTAGAGAAACTTTATCTGTCAAGGTTAGTCTTCCACTACTATTTTTTTTTCCTGTAAGATCCTAATGTATTTCTATCTTTTAAAAACAATATCCATCTTGACTATATAACAGCTCTGAATTTCTAAGCATTAAAAATATCAGGTTTATGTATTTTTACTCAGATTTTCCATTCTAAGTCTACACTTCCTTCAAGATTTCCTTCTTCCCATCACAAATGTTTTTTATATAAAAAACACTTAAAATGCTAAATCGATAAGTATTAATAAAATATATGCACAAATATGCAGAATCCATTCAAATTCACACTCCAGATTGGTACCAGCCAATAACAAGATGTCAAATTAACAATAACTGAGATAAAATAAATTATAACAGCATCTTGCATCTGAGAGAAGAAACACAGAGAGACACAGAGGTTTTTTAGGCTAAGAAAGCAGAGTGTATCTAGTTATAATGATAGCTAGACAAAAAGCATACAGGCCTGAGTAGCTTCTTTGGGATTATTTTCATTGGATGTCATAAGGTCCCTGGGTACTTGTACAATCAGTAACACTTCACAGAGCCTTCAGTTCTAACAAATAATTAGCTAAAATTGAACCAGAGATTTCTAACATGCATGTCATAGGTTTGATATGAATAATGAAGGAAAAGGTTAACAGCAGGTCATAGACAGTTCGCTATCTTCCAGCCTATTTATTCAGTGAAATGAGAAATTGATCACGTTATTTCATACAGAAGAACCTGATTCATTACAATCAGCTCTGAATTGGCAGTTTTTGCTTTAGGCAATTTCAGAACATTACTTATACTTAAACAGTTACTGGTAAGGTCATTTTACAACTTGTAATCACCTCTCTGACCTCTTCATGACCATATTATCAAAAATTGAAGCGTACAGGAAAACCGATAAAAGCATACATATGACCAGAAAACTAATAGTTAAACAAGAGGAGCTGAACAAACAGAACCACACTACAGAAGTATGGATAACCACGTTCAAGTGTACTAGAAAATATCAGGAAGGCAATCCCCAGCATATCAAAACACGTATCAAGTCATCTCTCATTTGGCAAGATGACTAATAGAGAAGAATTGTTCTGATATCTCTTGCAATGTGAAACATTGGAGGGAAAGGGAAAGCAAAGCCTGTTTTCTACTAGACCCAAACTTCCTTAGCAGCAAGAACCAAGGTCTTTTTACTCTACAGATGGTACAGATGGTTTGTAACAACTTTTTGGATTTACTCACATCACTGGGCAAGCTATCTGCCCTCTCCATCACTCCATGTATCTCAATACAAACTATTACCAGGAGTTCCTCTTGCTACGTGAGTATTGCTCCAAGCTGGAGCCTCTCGTCCTGGCAGGAGGAGGGACTGCAATCCCTACAGGGACGGAATCAACCCCCTCTCAATTACAGAGATACACTGTGTGACACTGGGCTGAACCCAGCCATATTGAGAACTCGTTGTCAACTGGATGCTGTTGGGCTCCAGATTAGATAGCAGGTATTTACTGAAAGTACAAGTTCCTCTTTAAAATAAAAGCAACAGATTTAATTACTTTTTGCAAAACTGAGCCCATAATTCAGGTTATGTACCCCATTATGTGGTAAAAGTAGAAGAGTAGTAAAATTGTAATAAGAAGGCTTTGATGTTTGAAAACAGGGCAAGGAGGTGAAAGAGTACGGAGCTTTGGTTGATTTATGACAAAAGAGTGTAAATTACTATAGAATTAACCACTTAACATGTGACATTCATTAAAAATGCTATTGGAAAGCTACAAGTACGAAACAAAGAAACATCACTTAAACATTTTAGTTGAAATAACCTTTTTTTCAATTATACCTGTTAGCTACAGTGTCAAAAAAGGCATTGTCACCACTTCAAAGCATAAGAAAATTGTAGCTTTAAGAAACTTGTCGATAATTGAACAAGGATGTGTTCCAGGATAAACTACAATACAAAATATAATCTGTGGATTATTTTTTAAGTACCTGTGTTCATATACTTGGGATGCTAATGTGCAGATCTACACAAAGGATTTAATTATTTTGAATAAGATTAAGAGGACTTCTATAGGCTTCTACATCCACAAAAGCAATCTTCCAAACTCCTGCCTGACCCCACAGATGTCTGAAGCTTTTAATTACTTGCATGTTTCTTAATAAAATTTACCAGGCACTGAATGGTTTTGCACTTGCCAAAAACTGCCTTCTTCCCAGCAAATGGAAGTAGTTTGAGATTACCTAGTAGTTAAAACGGACAAGATCCCCAAACAGGTAGCCATTTTACGTTCCTTAAGAAACCAGTGTTCCCAAAGCATATCAGTCCAGCAGATGTAATCAGAACATGTCCGGTAAATACTTACAGGAAAAAGGTTCACAGAAATCACAGTGGTCAAGTGCTCTTAATCAACAACATGATCAAAGGAGAGGGAGACATCTCAATTTTTATTGAATAGGTTAAAAAACACTTGCTCAAAGGCTTATTTAACCTAACAGAGTCCAAAAGAGTTTCTCTTCTCTTCTAGCATAGTTCCCTAAACATCTATTCACAGGCTGTGAAGACCTAAAAGGGTCTGAACCAGTGGGCAGGAAGAAGTTCACACGGATAGAGAGAGATTGAGAGATTGAGAGAGAGAAAGAGGACAGTGATAAACAGTATTCTCCAGCATGCTATTTCAATGACTCAGTGTGCTCACTATTGCAGAGACTGTTTTGATGCACTTGATACTCACAGTTCTCATGGCTGCAAATTTCACTTGCAGAGTGAGGTACCTAAATTTCAAGCACAGTGGTATTCAGCAGTTCCTCTGGAGGTTTTGCCCCAAGCCATCGAATAAAATAAAGCTTACATCCATGTCTTGCTCCTGCATGCATGCCAGAGCAGTCTGTAGCTCACTATTAATCTGGAAGCAAAAGCATAACAACAAATTTGATAACTTGTCAGTATCCTTTTTGAGAATAGCCTAAACAGTCTTGCAACAGTTTCTACCTTCCTTTAATGTCATACGTGATGACTTGTTGATGCCTCCATCAGTTTAAGGGAGAGGAACAGCAAATCTAAAATTGAACAACATGTAATGTGTGTACTTAACTACAATTTTGGCATCTGCTTTAAGTAAGAGTATTGCTTATCTTTGGAAAAGCTATTGACAGCAAAGCTATAGAAATACGTTAGTTCTAAAATAGTTCTAAAAAAATCCTATTTAAAACATGACTGTGAATCACATAATGAGCCAATTACTGATAGTTGTGCAGGTGGGTTTTTTGGTATGCCCACCAGAAACTGGACTGAGACCTGCAAGTTACTTATCTTCGGTATGTTTTATTTACTGAGATTTGTTCAATATTCATGAATATGAATATGAATGAGAATGATTCAACTATGTAGTGAAGAAGGAAATGGGAAATGCCTACTTGCGAAAAAAAAAAAATAAGAAACTCTACAGAAATATTTCTATTTCATTGGTAAATGCTGCTCCTGAAATATTTTTGTGAATGTGAGTGCATATAAGTAGATTTTCTGGTCAATTTACCTGAAATTGAGCATGTGAGTAAAAGGTTAACAGCAGTAAAGCTGCAGCAAAAATCCTCCATCAGCTACATATTTCATGTACTTTCCATTTTATTTCAATTCCTCTAAAATTGTCACCATTCTATGATTTTATTTAAAACAAAGTTTTTGAAAGATTTCTCCTCATTTAAGTCTTGTCATATTGCTAGACTGCTGCTTAGGTTCCTTCACACAAGATAAAACCTTCTTTTGTATGAATATATGCCAGCTTTGACTCTGGCCAAAACTTTTCTTGCAATAGGCTTTCTATCTCTGCACAAATGGAGTGTGGTAGTCTAGCTGCCATAGACAGGTAAGAATAAAACAGATCCCTCTTCACCTCTCTTCCAGAGCTTCAACTTTGTCAGCACTCTGGATTTACACTCTGCATCTGCTAGGACGTACAGTATTTGAAGCAAGGAGACATTTTGCAATGATTCTAAAAAGCCACTCACTTTTTTACTCTGGCTAGCACAAAAAGTATGTGGATCTAAGCAAAATAACACATACATAAAAGCCCCCTCCCAGCCTCAGAGCCTCATAACCTCTCCTGGTTCTGTGCCCATCAGCTGAAACAGAAGGCTAGATACGAAAGAAGGGAGACCACCTTGCTACAAAATTGTGCTGTTTTCCCTTTCTCTTTTCTAATTTACTGCATGCATCTTTAAGAGTCCTTCCAATTCTGCTCCTGCTCAGACTCAGTAGCTCTGAATAGTACATAGTAGTAATACTTAGGTATTACTTAGACTGAATAGTTTTGATTCAGCAAAACATTAACACCTGAGCTCTTTGTTTTTCTATTAGGGATTTTCTGCTTTGTAAAGCCAAGTTTCCTGTTGTGAAGTTGAAAAAAACTCCTTTTCTTCCTGGGATGTGACCACCCCATTTTTCTGAAGTGCTCCTCTATGAGTAGGAGCTATCAAAAATCAGCAATAATATTTTGCACTTGATCTCAGAACAGCTCTGAAGGACATCATTGACATAGAGCACATTCACCACAGTGTGAATTTCCTAATCTTAGTGAATTATGTGTTCTCAACTGAAATGCAAAAATTGTACATAGACTGAACCTCCAGATTGTCACAGATACACATAAGTAGCAGCTAGCTCTTACAAAGATGCTTATCTGATACAAATTATGGTATGTTGCCTCACAGCTCTATTGTAGCATTCAGAATTATTTCAGATCATTTTACTATTTCAGATCTTTTATTATTATAGTTTATATGACACTCAAGAGGCACTTAGCAGGAAAAATGAAGCATAATTCCTATCACAAGAAGCTTACTACCCTTGCCCTTATACCTGTGAGCTGTAGTGGTGGCCAGAAATATTTCACTTGTATTTATTTTTGTCTTGAAAGATTAGGATACAGTCGTGTGAAAGCTTAAATAATGAATATCTTTGCAAATATGTTCAAGCTTAGCAAATTCCAAGGAGACAACATGAAGACCATGAATTAGCCAGGTGAAAAAGATGAGTAGTTTTCCCTTTTGAAATCACCTTCTCTGATCAATAGCTCTCTTAGGCCCTAGAGCGAATGAACTTTTTGAATCAAATATGAATTTCAACAAAATAATAATAAAAACAGGTCAACAGATATAGTATATTTTTTCTGTTTAAACATAGGACTAGAATCTGCATGCATTTTCAACAAAATGCATCTTTGCAAAAGCTACAAAATCTTATTGCAGCAAACGTTCCACATTTTATTTGTTACCTTCAGGATGGACTCATGACCAGGGAGATAGAGTGATGAAAAAGAAAACTGAGCAATAAATCTAATTAGCTGATGTTATATAAACCTGTCTTATGGAAGTATTTTAAAGGACTTTTCTCCTGTTCCATTTTGAAGCTCTGAAGATAGCACAGGCTATTTTTTCAAGCAGGTTGTAGACATAACCAACACATGATAAATTGCACATCCAACTACAAACATCAGAGGCCTAAAAAAATAGTTAACATCCTATTTCTGCAGCAATAGTAGCATATGCTTTTTTCATCTGAAGGTTCCTAAGCCCCTATAATAAACTGAAGATATTTCACTTTAGAGACTAGTAGATTCCATAATGAGTTAAGCCTCTTTACAGTTTATTTTCATAAAGCACAGCTTTCTAAATATACAGAGGCTATAAAACATGCAGGTTGCAGCAATAATATGTTTAGTAGCCTTGCTTGATAAAGTGGAAATGTTTGCATGTTTCAAATTACGAGCAATTTAAAGTAGGAAGTAAGCAAACTAGCTCTTGTGTTATGAAGCTTGACATTGTTAAGCCTTAAGAGAACACATACTTCAAAGTCATACAGACTGAAATATGCCCTGTATGCTTGGCAAGAGGAGCAATGTTATAATGATGCATTACACAAAAAAAATCACCACAAGCTTCCATTTCAGCATAATGTTACCTAGCTGCAAACTTTAAAAATATACTACTGATGTTAGTTTTAAAATTAATTTATTACTCATTTTTGTATGAAAAGATCAGTGCATAGGAAAAATCACAAGAATGGTAACCTTTGGATATAAAGTAAGAAAAACAGTCATTGTAAATTATAAGTTAAAAAAAATTAAACCGAACTGACAGACCAAAAAATATCACTTGATAATTAACCTTTTTTTAAAAAAAATTACTACTGGTTTTCCCAGCACCAGCATAAATCTGGAGACTCTTTTTCCAAAATTGAAATGAATTCTGCAAGCATTTATACTTATGTGTTTTCTTCCCATGAAAGCACAATTAAAGTAAATGGTAATACGTACAAAACTAAATGTAATCATGCCACTTTGCAGAAATATAGTTATAAATCATTTAATTAAAATATTGTATATGAAATATAACAAAAAAAATTTGACCAAAAATATAAGTAGATTTTTTTAAAAAAAAATCAAGCACAGATGTCTTTGATTTGTCTGTCAAATGAGCCTGGAATATGATGACAATTCAAATCTACTGTTACTTTTTTTCAGAATATAACTGATTCACAGATGTAGCCAGACGGACATACATGGATTTACTCTCAAAGAAAGCAGCAGTATGAAATGTGCACAAATTCACAGCTAATTAGAGCAGTTACATGCATAAATGTCCATAAAGAAAAACAAGTCATTCATCATTTCTGCTAACAAACTCAAAAGCAAATAAGGTATCTCTGAACAAATCAAACATACAGCTGTATATCTGTATTTCCAAAAATAAAGAACTTGCATTCAATATCATTGCTTATTTTGTGTCCATGTCAATGTTAAAATGCAAAATTAGCTCTTGTTTTTCTATAATAGTTCTAAAAATTTTTCTTTAAAAGTAGTTTTAATATTGCAATGCCATATATGCAAAACTATTTACCTTATCACATATTCATCTTAATCTCTTGAACTTCACTCTGCCTCATTTTGACTATGAGTTGCATTTAAAGAACCATCTTATTCTTCCTTTGTTCCTTTAGCATTCATCTGGATTAAACTCACTGCTTGATCTGTTAAACATCTTTATTACACAATACATTGAACATCATACATAAAACACTCTTAGAAACTTATAAAAAATAAATATTCTTAACATAACGACACCATAGATTTGAAAATTACTATTCTCCATTCCTCAAGCATCTCAGAAAATAATACATTCTTCAAGTCCCTTTATTCTTAGTACACACAGTACATACGTGAGCGCAAAGGTACTCCCTATGGAAATGTTGCTAGTAAACAGGAAGAGTCGACATCTTATATTGTGCATATCTATTTCTGAGAGATCATTAGGTAATACAAGGATGACACTGTATGCTAACTGAATGAGATTTTCCAAATTGACTAATTTAACTTTAATGGCAAATCCTAAATCATGGAGCTGCTTTTGAAAATCCCTGTTTGTATGACTGAACACAGCAAATGCCAGAACATTTAAAGGCTCTGACTTGTAATCACTATTGCTTATGTAATCCAGCTTGAGATGCTGCTTGAAAGACTGCTGGGGCAGACTTACTCCCACAGTGAGAAATTAATGTACATTAAAAATATTTGAAATTTTTGTATCATGTTCTACCACTCTCAGGTCCTTTAACAAAGGGCTCAAGCTGTCAAACAGAGAAGCATGGAGATGCCCTGCCCAGCTTCAAAGATTTTTGTTAGCAGCTGTATAGGCATCACCATGCAGAGCACTAAGTGAGCTAACCTACTCCGCTGAGAGAGGCCAGACCTGCCTCTTTGCTGTTACACAAGATAACTGTTAAATGACTGCAAAAATTCTACACTACACCACAATACAATATGTAGATTTTCTCATTGATGAAAAAAGTTTATGGTAGTCTTCACAAATGAAGTATTATTAGCTGAGGTTAAAACAAAAAGAAACAAAGACTTGTCAAGTGAGTTCGCCCACAGCTGGTCATGGAAGAACTCATTTTTTTTCTTTTTCTTTTTCTTTTTTCTTTCTTTCTTTTTTTTTTTTTTTTTTTTTTTTTTTAACAAAGTTGTGGGACTCTTAATTAGATTTTACTGGACAATACTACTTCAAGCATCTACTGTGCATTTATGCAGTTTACCTTTTTATCTAAAAACCAAAAACATTAGTCAGTTCAGCAAGTAGAGCGTATATGGATTTCTGTGGGCTCATCATCACAGAAGAAACTGACTAGTTTGATCCAGACCATAGGCAGGTGATATGTCCATCCTGCTGATTCTGATTTAGTAAGGGGCTTCAACTGGCTATAAAATAAAAAACTGCATCTTACTGGGTTTGGCTTTTCTTTCTTTTTTTTTTTTTTTTTCTTCTTTTTTTTTTTTTTTTTTTTTTTGGTAAGTCATGCACTTTCAGAATTGGAATGCTTTGTCAGACAATGCTTTCAGTTCATGCTTTTGGGAAACTTGAATGCACGTAGCTCCTGACAATGATTATATGCACGTGTCCCATATAATTCTGAGAGCACACCCACTATGAAAGATTAGTACAGTTGTGCTTATGATGTATTTAGGTTGTCTGTTACTGAATATTTCTACTGTCGGTACAACAAAAGTGCAATGATCACAGTTAAAGCTTAACAAAGAAAATGCTGTCAGGCAATTAGTGAGCTGAAGTCAGCAGAACTAAAGTGAAATATATCATGTTTGGAAGAGCACATTGGTTTGCTTGCGATAAATGTTGGAACAGGTCACCATATACAGAATATATCCTAGTCTTAGAAAAATAGTTTAGCTTCTACAGGAAAAAACAACACTACTTAAACTGTTTATTAGATTCCATACTTTTCTTTCCAAAATAATCTCAGTTGCTGGGCCTTCAGGAAGGTGAGTATTCATTAATTACAGCACAACCAACTTTCGTTCGAAGAAAGTAACAGCAGACCTTAGGAAAGACCACATTATAAAGACATATCTCTGTTTAAGAAAAAGGAGAGTCTATGAAATGAATCACCTTAAAGAGTGTAAAGGTTTGGGGAAAAATAAAAGTGAATCTTATTCGCTGTGGATTATTATATAAAAAAGAAAAAAAAAGTTTGGCAAAGCCTTGTAGAATCTAGTAATGCTAGGCTGCCAGCTCCTTTGGAAGAAATAAGAAGAAATACAGTAAAATCAAAACCAGCATATGTCTTTCCAAAGCTGCTAAACCTCCCCAGTCGACAACTAAGCAATTACAAAAGCTATAAACAGTACGTTTTTAGAAAGGGAATGACAGATAAATTCAGGTATGGCCTGAGCAAACACAATTTCATCACAAGTCAGTCAATATTGGCTGACTTATGCCAGGTTTCAGTTTGTTTCAGTGTACTTTACAGGCACATTTTTGAATTGACAGACTGCAAGCTTCCACAACCTAGTTATCATAGCTATATGAATAAAAAAAATCTTGTCAAATAATGCTTTAAGTATATAGGCCAGACCATTTCTGACCAGAAGTAAAGTATTTGCAAAACCCAGCGAGATACCAGCGAGTCCAAGAAGAGGACTAGGGAAAATGTGGGCCTGCTACTGAATGGGGCGGGGGCCCTGGTGACAATGGATACAGAGAAGGCAGAATTACTGAATGCCTTCTTTGCTTCAGTCTTCACTGCTAAGGGCAGCCCCCAGGACTCCTGCAGCCTGGATGTGAGGGAGGAAGTCTGGAGAAGGGAAGACTTTCCTTTGGTTGAGGAGGAAAGGATTAGAGACCTTCTGGGCAGGCTAGACATCCACAAATCCATGGGCCCGGATGGGATGCACCCACGGGTACTGAGGGAGCTGGTGGATGTTGTTGCCAAGCCACTCTTCATCATCTTTGAAAGGCCCTGGAGAACTGGAGAGGTGCCTGAGGACTGGAAGAAAGCCAATGTCACTCCAGTCTTCAAAAAGGGCAAGGAGGAGGACCGAGGCAACTACAGGTCAGTCAGCCTCACCTCCATCCCTGCAAAGGTGAGGGAACAGCTCATTCTGGATGTCATGTGTAAGCATATGGTGGAAAAGAAGGTGATCAGGAGTAGCCAGCATAGATTCACCAAGGGGAAATCCTGCTTAACCAACCTGATAGCCTTCTATGATGAAATGAGTGGCTGGGTAGATGAGGGAAGAGCAGTGGATGTTGTGTACCTTGACTTCAGCAAGGCTTTTGACACTGTCTCCCATAACATCCTCCTAGAGAAGCTCAGGAAGCGTGGGTTAGACGAGTGGACAGTGAGGTGGATTGAGAACTGGTGAACTGGCTGAAAGGCAGAGCTCAGAGGGACATCATCAGTGGCGCGGAGTCTAGTTGGAGGCCTGTGGCTAGTAGTGTCCCCCAGGGCTCAGTACTGGGTCCCATCCTGTTCAACTTCTTCATCAATGACCTGGGTGAGGGGACAGAGTGCCTCCTCAGCAAGTTTGCTGGTGATACCAAGCTGGGAGGAGTGGCTGACACACCAGAGGGCTGTGCTGCCATTCAGTCCTGCACAGGACTGGAGAGTTGGACAGGCTGGAGAGTTGGGCTGGAGAGCTGGGCGAAGAGAAACCTCATGTGGCTCAACAAGGGCAAGTGCAGAGTCCTGCACCTAGGGAAAAATAACCCTAGGCACCGGTACAAGCTGGGGGCTGACCTTCTGGAGAGCAGCTCTGCAGAGAAGGACCTGGGAGTGCTGGTGGATGATAAGTTGACCTTGAGCCAGCAATGTGCCCTTGTGGCCAAGAAAGCCAATGGTCTCCTGGGGTGCATTAGGAAGAGTGTTGCCAGCAGGTCGAGGGAGGTGATCCTGCTCCTCTACTCAGCCCTGGGGAGGCCTCATCTTGAGTACTGTGCCCAGTTCTGGGCTTCCCAGTACAAGAGAGACATGGAGCTACTGGAGAGAGTCCAGCGCAGGGCTATGAAGATGATAAGAGGGCTGGAGCACCTGCCCTGTGAGGAACGGCTGCGAGAGCTGGGCCTCTTCAGCCTGGGGAAGAGAAGACTGAGGGGGGATCTGATCAATGTGTATAAGTATCTGAAGGGAGGGTGTCAAGGGGACGGGGGCTAAACTCTTTTCAGCTGTCCCATGTGACAGGACAAGAGGCAATGGGCAGAAGTTGAAGCACAGGAAGTTCCGCCTAAATGTGAGGGGGAATTTCTTCCCTGTGAAAGTGACAGAGCACTGGCACAGGTTGCCCAGGGAGGTTGTGGAGTCTCCTTCTGTGGAGATATTCAAGGCCCGCCTGGATGCAACCCTAACACGCTCTAGGTGACCCTGCCGAGCGGGGAGGTTGGACTAGATGATCTTCAGAGGTCCCTTCCAACCTTACTGATTCTACGATACAGTTTGGGAATAGGATGCAAGAAGCTAAAGCAAACATAAGACAGGCCAAGAACAGAGGGGAAATTAAAAAAAAATCCCTGTTGTACTTTGCAGGTATTTAAATTATCAAAAATATTCTCAATATCAAAAAACAAAACTACTATCATCTGAATAATTCCTAGGAAACAGGCAAACCTATGATCAGAAACAAAACCATGTAGGCTACATCGTGTAATCTGCAAAGGAATTAGAGTCTTTGTAGTAACAAGGGAATACAACACAAGCAACCAAGTGGTATAATTCACTGTAAAGAACTCGTTTTGCTCATTGTTGTAACACTGCAGCAGCAGCAGCAACAAAATATGTCTTTTAGTCTTACTTTGGATGTTGGTAACAATGAGAGCGTGGTAACACTGACCTAAGGATCAGCACACTGAATCTCTGGACCTAATTGCAGTAGCCGTTAGTATGAGCGCTACATCTTTCCTGCTAGCTAACAGTAATCAAGCTGCTTAGACTCCGCTTGGACACATGCTGCAATAATACCTCTAATTTCTAGCAATAATACCTCTAATTTCTAGGTAATTTCTGTAATATTATACAAAACAAATTCATTTTCTTCTCTATACCTAGAACAAGAAAGAAAGTATCATACAAAAGAAAGGAAATTCCAGTGGACCAAGCTTACTGGGAATTGCAAAAGGAAATAAGTATTGAAACATGAAAATAGACTATAGTTTGAAAATTCTGAAACAGGCTGCACAGATTTTGTCTGTTTTAAAATTGGCTGTTTGACTTTAAAGAACATGCAAACAAAGAGAACCAGTTAGATGAAGTAGGAGGGACTGTATATACATTTAAAGCCTGATCCTGGTTAACATTCTAAAGATAGCACTTCAGGGACCTACTCCCCAGAAGGTTCAGGACAGAATACAGAAAAGATCATGGACACAGTCCAGACAAAAAGTAACAGTCAGCACCTAGAGGTGGGCAGCCTGCAGCTGGAGAGCTGGTGAGACACCAGCTGTTACTACCAAGAAGTTTATGGGCAGAGAAACAAAGGGGACCTGAGGATAAATGAGTTAGTCGTGGATCCGAGCCTGATTATATTTAAGGCCTAAGCTGGTAAGTGCTGGTTCTGGGCCTTTCTGTCGAGACCTTTCAAGCAGGGTATTGTGGATTGTATTATTTACATCTTTCTTTTCTAGCATATCCCTTAAACATTGTAGCTTGAGAAACCTATTAAGGGCATAAGAATATAAAATGTCCGTACTGGTTTAGACCAAAGGACTGTATAGCCCAGTGACTGTCTCCAGAGGTGACAAGAAGCACATTTCTATCAGGGAACACAGCAAATACAAATGATACGTCACACAAAGAACTCAATCTAATATCCTCCAAGCTGATGATATATTTACTTGGCAACATATAGATCCTCTAATAGGATCTATGACAATAACTTTTCTTCTGAGTTAGAAGAGAGATCTAAAAAAATAAAGATTAAATAAATGTAATACATAAAAGCTAACATAATTTGTGGAAAAATAATATTAAATGGATATTCAGAAAATGGGAGGGACAAAAGAATTAATAATCTAAAGGAGTAACTTAATGAGCTTTTACAAAATAGTGGGAGATTTAATTCTACCACAATTTCAAATAGTGAATAGAGAACATGTGGAACCAAGAACTGAGGTCTGCCCTATTCTTAAGGTTATGCCTCAAACTGCCCTGAATTAAATTCTGATTCTGTGACTCTTGAAAGCTGGAATACTAATGTGTAATCAAAACAAGAGGAATTCAGAAAAAAAAAAAAAAAGGTTTTGGCAGGATGGCAGGATTGTTAAAAGCATCAGTACCAAATGCTTGGTGAGTTTACAGCCAAGGAAGGTATAATTGTCTTAATTTATATGAAAGGTGACAACAAAGAAAAAATTTCTTGCCAGATCAAACTTTCTCTCCATACTATTCTTCATTACAAGACTTAGGGGGGGCTACTGGGAAGAATGAGAATTGGAAAGAGCAGAAAAGGGAAATGCTACCTTGGCCTTAAGGCCTCTCCTCTTGATTTAGGAGAACTCCCATATGAAAGCAGTCCATACGGACAGGTACCTTCCCACAGGCTTGTAGTGGGCAATCACTGAAGGTGACCAATGAGAAGCAATAAGTAACCATGCCTTATAAACTGTAAATCACACAGCCATTGTTTAAATGTTACAATAAGTTGGCAAGTATTCTCTGATAGTCTTCTGGTATTGTTCAGTGGAGTTTACGCCTCTAATGGAATCCGTAAGTTAGAAAACCCTGACACTTGACATGTGCTATAGATAGTTCAACAACGACAAACCCACACATAGTTGTACGTATCCGACCCAAAGCTTTTTCAGACTGTATTTTCAGGACAGGCAGCCATCAGCCAGATGCTTTGGGAAGTCCACCACTGCTACTCCACAGAAAGGGAAGGAGTTGTCTTCTAGCAGTTCTCCTTACAAAAATCTTAAATTCCCAACAACCACCTCTTACCGAGGCACCGACTTATATCAGACACTGATTGTGTTTGTGACATATTGTCTTATTATCGGATTACTAACTTCCCACATCTTCACCTCTGAGCAGCAGACACTATGCAGGCAGGTAGAAATAAACTGCTTAGATTTTTATGATTCCATTTAACGTTACTGAAAATCTTTTAGAATGTTTAGAATTTTAGAATTTAATGACAGATGAATGAAAGAAGGTCTATGAACACTTGATGCTGAATTATAATTCACCATTTATCTCATCAACTTATATATATGCCCTTCACTACAATTGCCAACAGTCTTTCAAAAATTTCTGAACTTTTTTCTTCTGAAGCTGACTGGTTTTCATGCTAAAAATTTGTGTTTACGCGTGATACAGTGAGTATGCTGTGGACTGATGAAGATACTAATTGAGGTGAATCTGATTCACACACACACAAAAAAAATACTGTTTTCTTTTTTTTCTGAAAGTTGTTAGAGCCATGGCAAACATTCACAATCCACCTGCATTTCTTAAAGACAGGGAGGTCCTGTAAAGTTCTGCATTGTCTCTCCAATTCCACATTTCCACTTAGCTCTAATGGAAAATTATTCTCCTTAAGGAAAAGGAATTTCTCAGGTAGCTAGATAGTCCTCTGCTGCCTTTACCTGTAGTACAGCCATAGCCTTGAACTGGCTCTCTACTCCACTGGCTATTCCATGAAGAGGGGCATCTTAAAGTGACAAGAATCACTGTCTGGAGTGACCAATCCCTTTCTCTCTCCTGTCAGAGGAGAGACAACTATAGACCTGTGAAAATGAGACAAAAGCAATTTCACACTCAACCTATTCCAACAGCTAGAAAATGTGTAACATGTTTGTTTGAAGATGTTTAGCATATGCCTATACATTCCTCAGTCCCTGACCAGGCTACACTTCTGTAATCTCTTTCCTCCCCACTTCCCAGTTATCGTGATCTCTTTTACATTCTGTCCTCTGCTACGCACAGCTGCATAAGCTCTCTCCCCTTCTATCTGAATACACGGAGTAATACATTTCTGTTTAACAGATTTTAACTGATTTTAATGCTACTTAGTAGTTGAAAAGAAGGAGAGACAAAAAAAAAAAAAATCAACCAATTCTCAGATCTGTAACAAACAGAAGAACTGTGAAGAGTGTATCTCAGGAATTTGGGGGGAAGTAGAGCTATGATGGGACTGAGTACAGACAGTCACCTGAACAGCTGCCCTCTTTAATTCATCCTGCTTGTGCTCATTTTCTTTATGGTGGCTCTGTTTCAGCTTTTAATCATGTTCTATGGGAGATGAAGATGGACCAGGCTGTTAGTTTCTTTGACAGTCTGAATTGTTTTCTCAGGACACCAGCCAACACTGACAATATGCTATTTTTCAGGATGAATTATTTTGATAGACAGGACTACAATGACATTAGGAAAACAGCAGCAACAGCATTTGTAACGATAGCATTTTCCTCTGATTTGCGTGATGGCCCTGAAGAACTTGCATTCACTGGTGAGAATGACACTGGGGTAAAAGGCATGCATAGCATCAACCCAGGTTGCTTTTCTTTTGTTGCTGTGATCTTCCATTTTATCTAATTTTGAATTAATTGCACTGAAACCAAAACAGTATGACCTGTACTGGAGCTCTGTTAGTTTGAAGATCCTGAAGTTATCTTCATACTACTTAAAATTATTTCCAGAGAGATTTTATAATACTTTGCCACCACAAATATCAGAAAGACTCCTTATTGCATGGACAAGATTTGGCCATAGGTACCCGCAGGACTTTTTCAGTGGCAGCAGCTGTTAAACCTGCTGCCACCAGACTCCCCCAGCTGGTCACCTCAGACAGGCCCCTTCACTTTCTCCCTATTCTTTTGCAGGAATGGCTCAATCCCTTACCTTTAGGGAGAACAAATTACCAATTTGTTTCTACTACCTGCAGTAGCTTCTCCCTATTGTCCCAGGAACTACAGAGCAGGCAGAATTACATAGTTAGTCTTTATCTGGGCATTGCATGCCTTTAATAGCAATATTAGCAGCAGAAGTGGAAAAGATGCTAAGACTTAGCTTTACTATCACATACAAACATGCAGTATCTGAAAAGTATTCTGATACCACAATATCTGAAAATCTCAGAGGGATTTCTGAGTTTCTGCACTGATAATGCCTTGCACACTATGAGTAGGAAAACTGAGGTGTTTAACGTCCACAACAGACAGGAAATCCAACCACTGAGCTTCCACTCCTTCATTATTACTACCACTATTTTTATGTACTTACCCATTCAGTAAGCTATTCTCTTACCAGGTTTATACTGATTTAACCATACTGTCCTCAGCTGAGATACTGACCTATACTAGCATAAGAGAAGAATTAGAGCTAATAAATATCTACATGAGGAGAATAAAGACCAATTAGTGTTTGCACTGAAGCTGCTTGCACTAAATTTAATTCTTTGCTCAGTAAAACTAGACAGTAGGAAAACCCAGGATTTTGTCTTTCTCTTCCTGTTTACTTTAAGGATATATGATTTTTTCAATCAGTGCTATTTGTTAAAGCTGTCATTAAATGTAAATGGATTATATCTAATTCTCCCCGATAACATATGCAGCTCAAGAGTCCTTCCCAATCCAGAAAGCATCCTTCCAGAATCTACAGATTTCTGCACAGCAAGGGATTGTCAACGATTCCTAAGCATTTATACATATCATCTCACATCACAGACTTAGCTATTACAAAGAGACACTGGTATGTACTTTCCACACACGGGTCATAGGCCACTGTTATTGACATATGCCTTTAATCCTTTGGACACTTCAAAAGATGAAGATTAGCAGAAATCTTCAGAACTCACACCCAGGAGATAGCTATTTGTCAAAAAAGTTGATATTATTGATGCTTGTGAAAGAAGAAGTGTGTAATTTATCTAATAAAAGTCAGGTCTTGTTTGCCTAGACTCCAGAGTTTTGACAGTTCCCTTGCTGAATTATTTGAGGTTGAGTTTCAAATAATAAACACAAATGTTTAATCCGCTATGCGTCATCTTAGGAGCAACTGATATTAATAGATGGATTTTCTTTCTTAGTTTTCTCCGGAGTTTTCCTTCTAAAAGTCTGTGTTTTCTTCTGAATTCATTATAAATAACATAATTATATGTCTTTTCCTTCCTTGATTGAGAGCATTTCTTACAGATGATGATTTACCGATTGGAAATTACAAATAAACATGAATAGATATAATTATTATACTGTAGAATTTACTTTAAAGTCCAGAAATACAGTTTAGCTGAACCGTCCATGAATTATGAATAGGCAGGTCACACTCTTTCCTCTAATTTTCATATGTGACACTAGATACAAATTCTGTATGTCCTCAAACTGAATTAGAAGGTTTCCTAAGGAATGTGGAATGGATTTAAGTTGAGATGAGCACAGATAGAAATTAAATGCAACTAGAAAGAAACCACACAAGACAATAGACTTTTATGAGGGATCTTTCAGGCAATTCCAATGTTTCAGTGAGACATACTGTGCTCCAGCTGAGGCTTAACCGAGGTACAGAGTCTGACCAAAGCCCATAAAATCTACTGAAAAGCTTCCCATTAATTTTGATTAGACTTTGGCCCAGGTTTACAAACAGGATGCATTAACAACTCCTTCATTCATCTAATCTCATTTTCTGAAAGCGGAAAGGTAATACAATGTTTGTAAGTTTAAACAGTTTGTATGAAGCTAACAACGTTTTTATAGCATCATTCATTATCATAAAATTTATTTATGAAAATATGTAGTTCTGTGTCCTTGTGTGTGGTTCCCTACAGCTTATAAAGAAGAACCAGGAATAACTTTTAATCTATCATATGTAAATGACATAGTATTTGTTTCTACACTTATGGAACCACCAGAATGCATGGTTTCTCCTTTAGAAAGGCATTAAATGTAAAATCTCAAATATTCTTTTGATGATAGTATTATTAATTAATTAATGAAATAAACACAGTGCACATCAGGCACTGTTTTAAAGCCCGTTATACAAAGTATGGCCTGAAGCCCAGTGAAATCAATCTAAAAATGCAATGTCTAAAAATACAGCCCTGTGTGTACACATTTACGAAAGATGACTATTCAACAACTGGTTCTAACTATTTAAACCAGGCTCATTCACTCTTTTAAAATGAGGGCCAGAGCATCCATTAATGGAGTTAGGAGAAGAGGAAAGAGGGCCAGGGAATATTAAAGATCAAAGAACTGCAATTAGGCATGTTAATAAGGAATAGTCTCATAAGATTTCCACTTCTGTAAAAAGCTTTTGGTTTATTTTACAGACAGAACCTTACATAATGCAGAGCCCTCTAATCATTAATCTAAATTATTTTCATACTTATTATATTTCATATGTATTAGCCAGAGAATGTTGGCTGCCAACATGTTAAGCATACTTTGAGTGAAATCAGAATCAAAACTCACGTTGACTTTAGACAGGGCTAGGATAATGCTTAAGACATCTTAATATACTATTCACAATGTTGAATACCAAGACCTATTTATTTCATCTGATATTTGCAGCTATGAATTCTTAGGAGGATCTGCTTCTACAATTCATCTACTAATTGGACACGGTGTGCTCAGTATTTACACAGAAGAACTCCAGAGCTGAGCTGGCAAAAGAGGAATTGGAGGGTTTCTTTTCTTTCACTGCCTTCAGCCTTCAAATGAAAAACTCAGCTGCCTCTGATCTAAAAATTTGCCACATCAGGATTTAATCCTGGAAGTCACGCACATGAACAAAGTTTATTCACATAGACTGCTTTGCAGTTTATCTAAAAAGGTGTTGCCAAAGTCCCAATCACTTCTAACTCATCCATTCCTTTGATCATACATTGCCATTCCTTTGCTTTTTCCAGCACTGGCATTTATCCGATCATGTAGTTCAACCAACAGAAAACAAACCCTCAAAAGGCAACAACTATCTTTCAATGTGATACAAATTTCAAAGTTTTATCAAGTGCTAGATGAGTCAGAGGCACTCACTGTGCAAAAACATAGTGCCCCATAAAAGCAAATAAATAAATGGAGAACAAAGGTCTGCTAATAAGAATGCAAAAGCAAAAAGTAAGCTCTTATAGCTTATCATCAAACCTATTCCAAATTGCCCCAAAGAATTTGAGGCAACACCTTCACATTCAGCTGAACTGATGTCTGCTGCTTCCAAGAAGCAGTCTTCTCTCCTGCCTGACAGTACTCCTCCTCACTCTGTCACTCATCTGACTTTTCTGTGAGCCAGTTCCACTCATAAGGTGCCAGGAAATTATCAACCTTCTTTGGGTAGGGAGTTGCTTTTTTGCCAGGTATCTCAAGCAGCAGGAACATGTGGTAGGAGTACAGGCAAAGGGATAGAGCAGGACTGTGTTTCTTCTAGACTGCTGAATTTGTATACCTGCTAATCTGGCCTAGTGTAACTACGGAATCCTAGAGAATTCCTGGGAAGAGAAAGATTTCTGTACACCAAGCAACTATAAAATAAGTCCAATGTAGCTCCATAACCAAACAGTTAAGTTATCAGTACCACTGTTCAGGAGGCCTAACCAACTGAGTCACTATGATAGAGCAAAGGATTTCCAAACAAAAGCAAGAATGACGCTGTGTCCACATTTCTGATGGCAACTAAAACATTGTTTCCTGACAGAAGTATCAGACTCCTAGCAAACAAAATGTAACAAGAGGTATAAGTGTGGCTCCAAATGGAAGAATCACATCAACATCTGAACAGGCCAGAGGCAACAATGACCTGAGGAGGGAGTACAATGACAGAACCATAGCACTTATTGCTAGAGAGAGTGAAAAATCAGAAAAATTGTTCTCGGGGGCATTTGGGAAACGGTGTCTATTCTAAACAGGAAATCTCTAACTTTCACATATTTATTGTCTGTGCTTAATATGCTATTACTCACATTATAATTGGAAAATAAAAGTATGCTTTCTACAGGAGTAAAAAATGTAATGATCTCTGCATTTGAGAAAAAGAACCAATTTTTGTTCTTGCTGACCAATATTATCACATTATTTTCTTATATTCTTTTACAAGTCTTCATTATGAGTCATATATCCAGACTAGAAACTCTTTGGAATCTTTCTGTATTTAAACAGCACACACATCAAGGGTCTGCTGATGCCTTTGACTTCTACATATCATAGCAATACTAATAGCCATTTGGTCTGGAGATATAAGAAATTCCTAACAACTCCTGAAGATCATATAAAATTCAATCTATATTTTTATCTGATGTTTTGGCCAAGTTACTTTATTTTTTTAAAAAATTATTTTTTCCTGAAATATAGAAGTATATACTAGCAACATTTTACTTTAATAAAAAAATATCCTGAAAAGTTTAATTTAAAAGTCACTTACATCATAATCATTTTACTTTACTGTAACGTGGTTTTTGAAAACCTTTTTGAAAAACTATTTTAAAATTCAAAGTAATTTAAAATAATAAGAAAAATAGTCTATAAGGTCTGGATAGACTATTTTGAATCTGCAAAATTGAAACTTTGAAAATTCAACATGTTTAACAAAATCATTTTCACGTTTTTCAGCCAGCTCTAGTTACACACTTATTACAGTAGTGCAGCTTTTATAAAGCAGCTGTGTTTTCAGCCAAGGGGTGACAGCATTTCTCTGGGGAGATAATGTGTGTAAATGATCCCTTCATTATATAGGGTTTGATCGTGTATTCTTCGTGCATCCCAAGTTCACACTGTAACTATGTGTTAACAATAGTATTCCAGCCAAATTCTAATTGGGTAATTGTGTCATTATGCCTACCTAAATTTCTCCTGTTTTATTTGAACATAATGTTTTACCCTCTGCTACTGAGCCAAAGTCTTCAGTGGGAGTTTTGCCACAGACTTTTGCACTTTTCTGGGGGATCTGCTAAGATCTTAAGCGCCTTGGTACATTTCCCTGCTGAGGCAAGTACACTTCAGCAGCAGAGAAACTTTCTCTTTTACATGTTGCAGTGTCTGGCAACTGTTCAAAAGCAAACTGCCATTATCCAAGACATGATAGGAAATAAAGAATCACATTTACTCAAAAGGAAATGCAAGGAGCCATTTGGGTGGTGGACTAATATTACTCAACCTGGAATTCAAAGGAGATACTTGATCAACCTAGTTACTCTTATAGAGATTATCAAAGGTTCTCTACTACCACAAACTGGTCAACGGACATTTAGTATGAACAAGCAGAGAAGCATGAACTTCAGTGTACAGTTTTATAAGAGGTAAAGATATTACTGCAAACATATCAAAGTTCCAAAAATATGATTTTCTTAATTTCGAGTGCAACCTTACAACCTGCAAGTCAAAGATAAAAAATTCAGATATCACAGGAGCTTGCATACTCTCCTTTGATTTTGAAGATATTTTGCAATTAAAACATAAAATTATTTCAAATTAATAACCAGGAAAGTGAAGATCTTGTGAAGTAAGAGAGATACAAATCCAAACTTTAAAGACTAGAAATTCCAAAGTTATTAGTGAAGAATAAGTCAAACATGTGGCAAAAAAAGAAAATGATTAAATTATTGCTTGTAGAATCAATAATACAAAACATATCTCCATTATGCTCTGATTTAATTGAAACTACATTTCTTTAATCTCTGCCAGGAAAAAAGAAAAAGTATGGCTTCAGAATTCACGTGCCTACTTTTTATCTGAATGACCTGCTTAAAGAGCTAAGCCAAGTTTCATTAAAAATTATTGGTCTCATAACTTTTTTTTTTTTTTTTTTTTTTTGCCTTAAAGAATCCCATATGGCACCAATATCAAGACAAAATTGTGGCAGCCCAAAGCTTTTCCCCCTCTGCTGCACAAATAATACTTAATTAAAAAAAAAAATGTAAAGTGACATTATGACAAAGTCAAAACCAGTAAGCAATAACAAGATCTCACTTGAACAAAATATTACCAGCAGCTGCATAAGTTTTGAAACAGACATGTATTTTTCTGAAAGAAGACACACAACAAGATGCTTTCACATCTTATGTGCTGTTTTAAACTATACCAGTTCAGTGGAATACTATCCGTTTCTTGCTGGGTGCTTTGCTAACACACATTGTGGTATTAAGGAATTCTTTTGTATTACTGTGGCATCTGCTAAAAATGTCAGATGTGATCACAGCCCTTGCAAAACAAGTATTTTAACAACCAAAACCTTATGATAGGTTATATTTCAGTGACTTGGAAACAACACTGCATTATCTGAGAAAACAGCACAGATGTTGCTTAATAAACTGTTCAGTTTATGCATTGTATTAACCTCATGAAACATTTATGCAAATCTTGCATTAACAAAAGGTAAAAGAATCATTATGGGTTATGAAGAAAACAATGTGACAACCTTTGTTTTTACCTCCGTATTTTATGGGGGCATTTTAACTCTTTGGGATTTCTGTTTAGGAGGAGACAGGGGCATTACAGATTTTCATCTATTTTGTTTTCAGTTCTGCTATCATTCCTTCCAGCTGATTTCACATTTTATAATGCTAATAGTGGGTGTATGGTTTTGAGTTTCTCTACTGTCAGCTGGTCAGTAGGTCTGGGGGATATATTTAATGGAATCTGACAGCTGATGGAACTGATCTCATTGAAAGGGGATTTGATATGTGGGATGAATGTGGTGACCCTCAATTCGCCATATTAATGACCATTATTATTCAAACTCTTGCAACCAATATAACTCTTTTTCTTGGACACACCAGTACATGTGTATAAAAGAAATGACTTATGGATGAGTTAGTCTGTATACTGGTTTGAGTGCCATTTAGATAGCATGTCAAAAGAGATTAGCTGTCTTACCCCGAGATAAAATTAAAGGAAAAGCCTTTGTACTCTGTATACTTGTAAACAAAGAAATCATAAGAATGAATAGTTTCAACGGACTGAGTCTGAAATTCAGACTCAGTCTGTGTTCAGCAAACACATACACCTTCAACTGTGAAAAAAAAGTACCTTGCTCTAAGCAATATAAAATAGAACACAACAGTCAAATACTATTCTTCACTAAGTAAGCTGCAGCCAACAGGTCGTCTTCTGCAAGAAGCAAAGAAAAAAATTGTGGGCAGTCTCTGTCTGCAAATAATGTTTTGAAACGCAGAAATACATTAGCTTTGCTTTACTTAAACCAGAATTTAGGAGACTACACCAAAAGCGTAGCAGAACATAGCATCCTGCATTGATTTGTGCCAAAATCTTCACTGAGTTTCATTTACTCTGTTAGTAGAAGAGAAAGAATAAGTTGGCCCAACAAAATCTATGCACAGTGAGACAAATGAAGCTATATTCCCCAAAAAATTCTGAAATTTCTGTCATCTTCTGAAGAAGGAAAACAGGTCACATATGATTTAACAGATGCATAAAAGATACAAAAGGAAATCTTAGTATGTGAGCAAGAATCACAAGGAACTATTTACTTTTAAATTACATGGTACTGCTAATTTTTAAGGTGAGAAATGTAAAATCTATTATTGATTCTGAGCACTGTCTTCTATTTTGAATGTCTTTTAAAGCCAAGGGCATGCTAATGCTATTGAATCAATAACTGCTTTCACATTTTTGAAGCAAATATGCAATTTGTTTACACATCTTAAAGGCTACTAATGTACACTGCCTTTTATTTTCTATCATGTCTGAGAGGAAGTGATGTTCTATACTATTCAGCCAGGGTGCCTGCTGTGTTGGGCAGGACATTGAAAACCTTTGCAGCATGGCCCCTGTGATGCATGAATAATGTAAGCATGCTCCATTTCTCTTCTTCCCTGCTTTAACAAATTCTCCAGAGAGAGAGAAGACTTTGAAAGGAATCAGATAAAGTGAAGCCACCACCAAAATAATGCACCAAGACACTTGACCTACATACTTAAGCATTGCAGCATATGAAGAATGCATCAAAAACTTTTAATTTATTAAGGAAACCATCTGAGAAAGATGATGTAATTAGATCATAGCAGTAAGGTTCACATTTGGTTTCCATATTTTTGAGAATTCCGTCAACATTATAATATCTCAGTTACTGTATGGTTTGAAAGGCTTAACCATATGACGACACTCAATTACTCATTCATGTAGCCAAAAGTTTTAAAAGATCTTGAAAAAGCAGTCCTTTAATCTTTTATTAATTGTCTTTATTTAAAATTTGTCACCACATGATCAAGGGCACTGAATTTCATGATCAGTTTATGTTCACTTTCTTGTTCATCCTGCACTTACAGAAATTCTAGATAGTTTCTCAAATTTAATATCCGCACTTTCAAAACACAAAATAGAAAATGGAATAAAGGTAGACTTAGAATGCACAGGGAGGTGGTAAAGTTAAAAGTTAATGAAAGAAAGAGCTTCTTGTGCATGCTAATTTTATTTGCACATTTTGGCCCTGAGGAGACTAACTCATGTTCAGTTTTCATATACCTTACGCAAGAAGTCATCTCACCTTTCCCGAGCTAAGCTAACATTGAAGTTCCTCTGCTCTTTATCATTTTGTATTGCTTTTGCTGAAAATAAAATTGTCATGAAAATAAAATCAGCATCTAATATTTTGGAAATAATAAATCACGTCAAGATTCCATATGCACCTGCAACAGATTCTCAGCAGAAAAGAATGATGAAACCATATCTCTGAACCCTCAAACTTGTGCATTAGCCCTCACCATCCTAAATTCTGATTAACAGTTCTAGCTAGTAATAATCAGTGTCCTAGAGTCAATATATTATTTGTGATCTTTCCATTGTTCCTATGCAAGAACTATTGCTTCCAATCTTCAGTAACATCTAGCTTTCATAACTTTCTATTTATAATTTTATATCTTTAAGTCATCTATATCTGTGTATGCTTACATAAGCACATCTCTACTACATGCACAAAAAAAGAAAAGAATGTGTAAAGCACAAAATTATAGAAAAAAATCAATTAGGGCCGTCTGAGGCACTCCTAAATGCTTCAGCTTTCTAAGTTCTTTTTGCATATCTAGTATTGCACAGAAAAATTTGGATCAGAAATCAGCGATTTCAGCTTATTTCAAGATGAATGAACATAAAATAAAATAGAGGAAATTGGAAGAACCACTTTTTAAAGCTGTTTTTGTTCTATTTCATGTAAAATGAATATAAAACTCTACAGACTTTAGGACCCTGAATGCTACATAATCCCACATATTGGCTTGCTGAACCTGAGCCACAGCTGTTCTGATAACAGACCCTTTGAAACTGATGCAACTTTGACTAAAGGCAATATTTGCAGTAATGATGTTACATGAGTGGTAGATTAATCATTGCTACAGACATTTCTCAAGTTTTTTTTTTTTTTTTTTTTTTTTTTTTTTTTTTTTTTTGAGTTGCTTTTAAATAAGCATATGTAGTACTCTGAACTCTGAAACTCCAGTTTCTCTTTTGCTCATGTTGTCAGAATGATCAGACTTTAAATAAAGAGGGTGAATCTCATTAACTGTTAGAAAAGGTAGGTTTTACTGTTTACTATGTTGCTTAAATGTAGTAATACTTATCATCAAATCACATGAGCAAAGCTGGTTCCAACTTTTTAGTTCCATTGTTATACATTAATAGAAACACTCTACAGGACTACATATACTCGAGAGGGATCTCACTGACAGAACAGGGCTCACAGAATACAGATTATTAATTTGGATTTGAATATAATCCTTTAAGAAATTGCTAAGTATACGTAAATTTACCAACTATGTGACTTGCATTAGCTATTCAAATTGAGGTATTCTGAAAAAGAAAAATTTGGCTAGGTGAAAAAATATGTTTTTTTAATCCAAATCACATTTTTGTAATCCAAAATTGAATACATTGCAATTTATGTGTAGCTTCAGATCAGCCTGTATTACAGATGAAATTTTCCCATTTCTGTGCTTACTAATCTCAATATGAACTTTATAGCGAACTACCAAACCATTCCATCTCTCAGTTAAGTCTGTAGGTCTTCTCTAGCCTAAAATTAATGCTACTTTATCAAAATGAAGGAAGGCCATTGCCCCTGCCTCTTTTTCAAGCTAGTTAAACATGCTTGCTCAATACCTGGCTGGGAATTGATTGCACTTTTCCTGTGAGAAGATGACAAGCAGATGGATTTTCTCTGCATTTCTTGAAGCTGGGCTAAATGAGCACAGCAATGCTGCTGGACTAACTCCCCTCCATATCATTTCTAAAGCAGTTCCTTTTTCAGCGTTCAGACTGTAACGCTTGCAGAGAACTTTTCATAGAAGTCTTGAAGTTCAAATACATTCACTGAAACTTGGAAGCTTAGGTGAAAAGAGAAAAACTAAATTCCACCTGCTCACATCAAGTGCTTCCTAGTGTTTGACTATAGTCCTTCAAAGGCACCAAGCCAATAAAAACATTAGATTCACTATAGCCTAGATTTAGGCCATCTGAATATTATATAAATATTATGTTTTGAGATATATTATATTAATATTATGTTATATTTTATATTTTTTACTTTCTTAGTTAATTTTTGTCCCCTGAGGTGACATCTAAATATACAAAAACTAAGACAGCAATAGTCAGTTCTGCCTGTTACAGAATCATGGAGGCAAGCCTGGCCAGGACTGAAGCCATTTATTCATGTGCTTGTTGGGTTTTTGATGCATCCAGGAAGACATACAGTGATCAAATCCTAAAATATGAAGAAAGTGCTATTTTTATTTAAATCAAAGCTGCAGAGTTGTATTCAGACTAACTAGAACGTCGCTGAGACTGACAGGTTAACTCAAGGTTTTCATTATGTGACAATATTGACTGAAGAAAACAGCAGACCAGCTCTAGTATAAATCAATGAGCGTTTGCTAGGCTTTCACAAAATAAAAGACCTGCTGGATTCAGAAGTAAAATAATCAATGGTGTTACACTGAACAGGTTGCAGATTGCAAGGAACACAATTCAAGTGTCATTCATAGTAATAATAAATTAGAAGTTCTGAAAAAGAAACAGGTTTTATCATTAGATCTGAAATACTTAATTTTTGAGGACATCCAAGATGCAAACACAGACAGGATGCAACAAGTATAAGGTCCAGATCTAGCTCAGATCTAGTTCATTATCAAAGTTATTTAAAAGGAAATTTACAACAAAAACTGTTATGTGAACAGCCCAAAAGGTATCCAGAAGTAAATGAGTAAAATGGAATAATTTGTTATATAAACACACATATACAATGATGTATTTTATATAGTGCTCATTATATTAGATACAAAAATATTAAATTTCAATGATTTGTGGGTGTATTTTTCAGCTGATATGTTTTGTTTACAGAAAGGAAAAAATAATCAAAGTAGTAAGAACCAGTAGATATTGGAATGAATGGATATAGATTCCAGTCCCATGATACAGACAGCTCCTATCTTTTAAGTTTTGTTTTGGGGATTCTACAGGAAACTCTTTCCTTCTTTTTCTTTGAATTGTGTAAACAGCTGAAAATTTTGAGAACTCTTGGCAAAACGTTATTGTGGTGCTCTCATAAATGCCAGCTACACAGAACTCAAAATCTGATTGACCTTTCCTGGTGTTAAAACATTAGGAATTATCTATCCGGCCTTGGCAAGATTGCACATGTGGCATGCTGGAAATTTAGATTAATGGATCCTCAGTTTGGTAGTCATTTATATACACTAAGGAAAAACAGGACAGCTCAAATTAATACTTAGAAAGAATTTCACTACTTTTACTAAACTTTACCTTGAGCTGAAGCTAAAATGAGGTTTATTTTAGTCAAAAGAAAGTTAATATGCCTGTAAAATGCATTTACCCTATCAAAAATAACTGGCATTATATAACCGTAACCTCTTCCTTTGACAAACATGCTTCTGAAAGGCACTGAGACATGTATTATTATTGGCTAAAAAAAAATGCTAGAAATATATTATGTACCACACACATGCAGCATAACAGCTTGATTTCATCATAACACTTAAATGCAATATTTTTCTGCCTACTATTATATTAATATGATAAAGAGCAGCCAGCCAAAAAATAGCTGAAGAGCTGCAAAGTGATTTCAGAAATTGAAAAGCAATTTCAAATGTTTGGTAAGCATTAACTTGCTCACTGCACCCTATCAAAACCAGCTGCTAGCCCATAATTCTAACCTTTTTTCCTTTCAAAAAATACAAGGTCTTGAAATCCTATATTAATGAGAAATGAATATAGTAATTGAAAGAGTAAATGTAATTATGAGAGAAACCTTCCACCATCAAATTCCTTCTCTTATTACATCAGCCTGTTCTACTAAAAGGGCAATTTGAAAATGTGTTCCCTTCAGATACTCATATATTTGTGCTGGTCAACAATATATGTTTAGAGAAATCGGAGAACATGTCTTTCTACCACTCAGTGACTGATCTCAGTGAACAATCACCTGCTACAGCTCTAATTAGCAGATGTAGGGACACAGAGAGATATAGGTTGAGAAAGTGCAATGCCCAAGAATGGGTCTTACAACAGCAAACCTACTGAACAGATAGACATCTAAATGAATTGATTAAAGATGTTAAAGATTGGGTTTGTCTCAGATCCCATGTCTCCCCCTAGATTAAGATGCCTCCCCATAGCTCTGAATCAGGCATCAGTGTGAACTTGAACATCATGAACATGAACATCATTCAAAAGCTCTTTCAGGTCTCAAGTCACTCCACTAGTTTCAGAAAGCTTGTTCAGAGCTGTCTTTTAGAGAACATCAGAGAGCAAGCAGTTGCTCATCATTTACACAAATAGCTGCCAACACTGCCAACAGTGCCAACTACACAATAGCTGCCAACAACGGTAGTGCAAAACATGGACTTCATGTCCTTCTAAACATAAGGTGTTTCAAAATTCTGGCTTCTGCTTCTCTAGAGAGTAATTTTACCACCAGCTGAGGCGCCTGCCAGAGTGGAGGTGATGCTCTACATATTTCCTGTTGAAGGTACATTACTACAAAGAAAAAATGCCAGATTGCTTGGAATATACATTAGCAGTATTTCACACACATAACAGTGTAAGCAAAACCCAGATTACACAGTTAGATGAAGAAACTTTCTTCACCAAAGAATAAAAGAGAAGGATGGCTAAAGTACAGAATACATTCTGGACTAGCCATCATACCACTGTCCCGGCTTTTGAAAATGCTTCTGGAAGTCTAACCAGCACCCAGGTTTATTAACAGTCTAACTCCCACTGGTTTTCCAAAAGAATTAGGACTCCCACATTGCTTAAATAATTTTGGAGAGCTCAGTCACCATGAAAAGAACACAGTAACTACTGTTTTAACAAAATTACAGTGACATGAAATATTGTATACAAATAATACTGGTTCAGATTTTTCTTTGGGTAAAAATCAAGCGTGCTGTCAAGATTAGTCTAAACCTAGAGAAATGTAGCCTTTTCAGAAAAAGTTGACTTTTTCAAGCTCCCTATATCTTGAAAGTGCCAATACTGTTTCCAGTCTTAATTCTGGAGTTCTTTTGACTATTTCACTTTGCTTTTCTAATAGAAATGGACAAAATACAGTCTGAATTTATAAAACATTTTTTCTAGTAGTAATTCAGTCTCTCAGTCTTTTGGCTATTGATGTCTCTCCTTCAGCTATCACGAAGATTAACTTTTGTTCTAAAGAGAAAAATCCAAGAGATCCTAAGTCACAAACGTCTTATGATAATACATCTTATTTTGCACTTTGAAAGTTCATGAATGCACCACTTCAGAGTTTTTAAGTTACCCAATGGGCTTCACTGTATAGCTTACATACAGACATTAAATAAACTTGGATGGCTAATTTAATGTCCCTTGATTCTGCCTTGAAGTGGAACAGAAAAATAACCCCAAACTACTCTTTGTACTTCATCCTGAAATATGTCTGGACAAAGAATTCTTAGTGTGCAGTGGGAACGTTGTCCCAAGGTAAGCCTACACCGCAGAGTTTTACCAGTGCAGCAAAGTCACCTCAGGTGTGAAAAAGTCATACCTCGTTGCTGATGTTCCTATGCCCACATAATCCCTCTTGTGGATGTAGATATTCTGATAGAAGACAGCTTTTATTGGCTTCTTATTTCTTATTTATCTCCCATTTTCTTTGGGTATAGTATAATGACACTGGTGGAAAAACGCCTTCCATCAGTGTAAACCACCCTACACTAAGGGGCTCTTCCAGCATAGTAGCAGAGGATTGTGGTACAACTAGAGTCAAGAGTAAGGAGGAGTAATTTACTTTCTAAGTAAGGCCTTATATGTTTGCACAAGAATCTTTTTGGTTCCTGTAGTCATTGTTAAGCACCTCAAGTTGTCTATTTGTGTTGCAAGGAGAGTCAAATATCCAGCAGGCAGTAAGTGTACCTAACTATTTACATGCAGAAATCTGGAAGAAACAGTCTCGGAGTTGTGAAATCTAGCCTCCAAGTTGCAAACCTTCAGATAAATATATCATTTTGTTTGCAATTCAGAAATCAAAAGCTTTGCTCTACACTCAAGTACAATTTATTGTGTAGCTCTTTTACTCAAGAAAAACCCTTAATCATTTGTCTCTTTGCACTTCCAGATCTCTAACTAGCATTCCTTGCAGTATGTGGCATATCGCTGAAAGCAGTGGTCGCCAGTTAGTCTACATAAACTCACTCTAGAGCTAGCACATAATTATACGGTCTGTAAAGCACTTCAAGATGTCTGACTACTAGAAAGGTAGCGTAAAATCTTGAAATTGCCATTGTTTGTGAATTTGCAAACTTCACTACCAAAGATCTCAGCAACTAACATCCGTGTGCACTGCAATCTTACAGAATAACTGACTGCATAGAGAAACGAGAAAACTTTAAAGTGATGAAGTTGCAAGTTAAAAATGAAAAATTCCATGTTATGAAAAATTAGCATTGTGTTATAAACAACAACTACTACCTTTCCTTATCCAGATGGGGTTTCCCCTCACTGTCACGATCAGAAAATTCTTTCTCTACTTCCACCTCCTCATCCCCTAATTCAAGAGGGCAGGCCAGCATTCATAGCACTAGAGACATTTACCCAGAAGCTCCATACGACCAGTATGAGTCAACAGTTTTGCTGATAGAACAATTTACACTAAAGACTCTGTCACTGGAAGCAGTGACGTTGCAAAGAACTAGAAACATTTGAAAAAAATACACCAGAATAAGAACAACAAACAAAAAGTTGCTCTGCATTTTGATACTACCTTTGTTACAGAATTTATAATAGGCTTATGTTCCAAAGAATAAGCATTGAATAATCAGCTTATTACTGTATAACAACAAAATGATGTCCAAATACATTAAAAAGGAATAAGCTGGTAGATGGCATGGCAGACAATGGCATACCTTACTATAATCTTTGATGGTAAAAAGGACAAATAAATCACATACTTTGAAGAAGATTTAAAGTGTTTCTAATAGTGCAATAGTAGTTTCTTATAATGAAATGAAGGGACGTTTATCCCTTTTAAGTTGCACATAAAAATAATTTTTGCCTCTGTACTACCAAAACTCACTTAGTGTGAGTTATCACAGCACTTCCATTTTCCCCCAAATGTAAGTAGCCTCTCTCCTTCAGAAGCTGCAAGAGCCTAACTCTCAAAAGGGCCAAGCTGCATCCTAGTTTTGTTTAAATAACCAGCCTAGTACATGACAGCATGATCAGAGGCAAATATTCCAACTTCTGCACTTCACTCCTCTGTCCCTTCCTTCCTGATCCTTCCAATAAGCATTCTAGGAGTTTGGTGCAAGATGAAATTAGTAGGGATTTGGTACAACAGACTTCCATAGCTCAGAATCAAACAGAAAAAAAGTCCTACTCTAGAGAGAATAAGGCACTGTCCTGAGAGGTGCAAAGTATTTGAGATCATAGAAGAGTTGATGGAAATTGTAGATGCTAGAGCTATTAGGTAAAAATATTAGTTTGCCAAAGTCAATGGCAAAATTCCCACGGGTTTATATGGAACCTAGATTTTATTCACAGATCTGAGCGTCAGATCTTAAAAAACAACAAACCCAAAAAAGTTAAAAACATGTATGCCTGTGTACATATTTAGGCTCTGAAATAAGTTTTACTTAGATTTTTCATTTGGAAAAAGAAATTAAATAACATTTCAGAATGCTGGCTAGGATTTCCAAGAATTTGAACAGTTAACTAAGCAAATCCTATTGAAATTAAGTGGAATTTTATCTTCAAGGCTACTTGAAAGTCCCATCTAGAAATAGAGACCTAGGAGCCAAACTTCAAGATACTATTATTATACTTTTTAATCTTGGTCTATCTTGTTTTAATCATTTATCTATCATATCATTATTTCTGAAACCACTGAATTGCACCTAGCACAATGGACTCCCACTGGTGTTTTGTGGAACAGAACAGATGGTACTGAGGACGCTATGTATGTCTCAAGGCTTAATTTCAGCCTATCTCTGATTCCTTGGACTGGATGCCTATTGACATTATTGCATTTCATTTATCAAACATTTAATAAGAACGTCATTCCTTAATCCTCCCTTATAAGTATAAACAATAGGTTACTTCCTTCACTTTGTCCATGAAGTTACATGGTTTTTGGTCTTATGGCAAAAATCACTCCTTTTCCATAATTGCCTAATGCAGTCTAAAAAAACTCTTGGGAGTCCACAAAGGCTAAAAACATGAGGAATAGCTAGAAGAACAGGAAATTTTCAGCAAGAATGCATAAAATGCTTCCATTTTTGTTCCTGGGACACATTCAAATATTTACTTAAATCCACACAATTTTCCAAAAATAGTATCTCCAAGCAGCATGCCCTCAAAATCTAAGAATAAGGTCAGTAAGCAAAAAATCACTTCTCTGATGCATTAACTGCTTCTGAGGTGAAATGCAATATTTAGAAGGGAGAAAAAGGAATGGAGAAGGTATTTTAAGTTGTGATGTCATTCTTCCAAAATTTTGGGTTTTTTCCCACTAACCATTCTTTAACAGTAATTTTGAGATAGGAAATCATGAAAGTTTTAAATAAATCTGCAATTGGATCTTTTTTTTTTTTAATATCCCTATATTACCACTCTGAGTTGACTAAAACAATGTGTCATTTGGGGGAATTTAGGGCTTGTTTTGTTTTTTTAACAGAAATGTATATACTTCTGAAAAATCTTGCTAGACATTTCTAAAGGTAGCTAGTTGAGATAAACCTTAAAACTACCTGTAAGGTTTATTTATCATCTTATAATAGTCTGAACAACCTTTTAGCAACAGTAGAATTTTGCACCATTTTGAGTTACCAATCCTGATAAAAACCTCGCCTACAGCAGAGATCAAAGTTTTCCTGTTTCTACCATTCTTTTCATTCATGTCAGCATCTTCACTGTATCTATTTCTTTATTAATCTGCTCTCCCACCCCACACTCACACTCTCAGTGTCTGTCTTTGCTTTTGAAGATGTTTACTTTTGCATTACCATTCACTGTCACATTATTTTGATTTCATACGAATTTAAACAGAATGTGTCCATCCTAATAAGCCTCAGAGCTCATTAGGTTCAAGTGTGAAAAAAACAGGATTACCAGACAATTTCTATAACACTGTGTAGCAAGTGTCACATAAACTGCTTCTCAGATAATCAGAATCACAGATTCTTTACTTGAGTCCAGTCCAGTTGAGAGAAACTGCACTCACATGCTCATGCACAAATAAAACATTCACATAGTTTTCATGGTTTCTTCTGAGGACTGGAATCTCCAGGTTGCACCACAAACAAAACAAAACAAAAATATCATTAGACCATATGGACTTTTTTTTTTTTAATTCAGGTGAGTGCCAGCACTTATCAATTTTAATGAATTATAAGTAATTAATAAGCATATATGATGCAACTAACCTCTCCATCTTTCCAGTAACTGTCGGCCACTGTAGCCCTCCATCGCCTAGCTACATATCCTAGGAGACAGGCACAGCACTGCAGGTGAAAGAGCTCTGACCACTGAGCATTGGTCTTAACCTGCGACCTAAAAGTTGTAACTCTGCAAGTCCATAATAGAATGAAGCAACTATTACTGAATCTTAGATAAGAATACTCCACCTAAAGAATGACACCCTGAAAGTCCCATACTGTCAACAAAACTGTTATCAACATGAGTACCATGTGCCTAGGAATAAAAATACCTTACCATGTTCCAAGTAATGCCTTTTAACTTGCTTACTACATAGGAGTACTCAGTGCCTCATATGAGCCCTCAAGTTGCTAAGAGGAATTCCTTGGACATGGAGATTAAATCCTTTCATCACAGGGACTGCTCATACATACACAGTCAAGCCAAAGCTAGAAATACTGTGCTAATGCCTGAAAGCGAGAACAGCCAGCACCTGGAAGGATTCACTTTGTATTGTACACATCTTAATTTTAACATGAAAATGCTTTTAGAAATTACCATGTCTTTTTCTTGAAAATTACTTTTTTTTTCTATGTGAGTAAATGAACATCTCCTCATTGAGATGTAAGATCCAAACTACATTGGGAGCAGAGGCCATTTGTTCCTCTGTGCTAAGCAAACATCAGGCACCTTAAGCTGCCATAAATAAAGAATAGTGGATATATTTTAAAATGTCCACAGTCGTTATCCTTCTGAAATTTCATTCCTTGATTTTGTTACAATGAAAGCAACTCTACTTTAGCGCGTGTACAGAGAAAACTTCTTTTCTTCAGAAAATAGCTGTACATATAATAGGACAAAAGCGCCAACTTTAAATTCTCCCAAATTTGAAAACTGTTGTTTGATTTACATGCATCAATAATTCATATATCATTTTTTCCAGGAAACTGTAGAAGAGTTACTTTCTTAAATTAACAATTTATCCTCACCTTCTTTACGGCTTTCACAATGACATTTGCTTGAAAATGGTTTGCACTTACTATTATCACAAGTCTATGTTTTCAAATATACTGCAGCATCATTCTGAAATAACTCAGTTTTACTTTACAAAAAAAGCACACATGCAGCAGTCAGACTAGTACAGGTAAAGAAGTGTAAAAGCAAAACAAAAAAAAATCTGTTTGTATAAATATATAAACTATGCTGATACTAAAGCTTTGGGCTAATTAGATAATTTTATTCTGCAACAGAACAGTCAAAGTTTAGACGAATTCCATTTCTCTTGAGCATTGTGTGTAAATCCCTGTAATATTCACTGAAATTAAAGACATGTACAAATACAAAGCAAAGCTTTACATGATATTAAAAAGCAGACACCGATAAGACTAGTGTACACAAAAAAATAAAAAGATACATATTTTGGCTCCATTTTGTGAGAGGAAGTTATAAAAACTAAGCACTTGGCAAAGAATCACTTTTGCTCCAGTTCTTAGCTCTGTTCCCATGGGTCCCAGCGGAGTGCTTACTACAGAATCCAGAGAAAGCAGTTTTCTGTGTCTAAATCAACTTCTCCAGCTTCTACCACAGGGATTCCTTTTCCAAAACTCAGACTGAGGGCTGATCTACACCTAGACATGTGTTAAATATCATTTCAGTTATCAAGAGCTGTCAGTTCAACAGTGTATATATATATATGTACTATATATGTATATACATATACGTGCATATATATATATATATATATATATATATATATAAATGGAAACCAGTTTCTAAGCTTGAGAAGAAATATAATGCCTACTACTGTTATTTTTCCCTATAGCACCAAAGAAGATCTCGTGTTGTAACTCCCTCTGAAGAATAACAGAAAACAACTGTAGAGATTTGTGATGTTCCTGCTGATAGTCACAAATAACATAGCAATAATCTATTGCTGTATCCTCCTCACATCTTAACCTCAGTACCAAAGTATTAATTGATAATTTAAAATACACTTCAGATCACCTTGAAATTTGTAAAAGTCAACATGCAGAGACAAAAAAAAAAAAGTCCTTTAAATGTTGGACCTAATGTTACATTTTTTTTACAAGTTTATAGATTTCACTTTTTAAAAGACAAAATGTGAATCAAACTGAAGTCATAGCCTTCTGAATGCGTATGTTTTATAGAATCACACTTAAGCAAAGCCTACAAACAGATACAGGGTAGCAAATATCTGAACTTTAGTGACAGAATTAACATTGACACAAAGTGGAGTTGATTCAGAGAGCCCCATACTGTTCTTTCTCATGGAGGAAAAGCTTTTATTTTCTCTTTTTTATTTTCATGTTGATAGTTAAATCACTTTGATTTTTCTGTGCTTAAGTCTCAGGCTTTTTATCTAGTTAAGTTCAAACTGAGTGGTATGCTACAAAAACTTTCTTTTGTGGTCAAGTGCAAACCACACTCTGTTATACTCATCTGCTCTCAGTAAGACTGGTGAGAAAGTAATGTTTCTTTCTTACAGATTCCTACCTTCAGCTCAGAGCTGGCACAAGGCATTGTCAAAAAGGTAAGAAGAAAGATGCACTCACTGAAATGTTAAAATCAGGAATGATAATGTTGGCCACTGCAGGTTGTTTCTTTATTCAAGAAGTAAGAAACTTATGTTCTCCAGATTTTAGTGGTGGAAAAAAAAAGGGGGGAATTTAATAAAGATTCAGGATAAAGAACATGATGCCAAAAATTTAGTATGAAAAAATTGGTTTTGCATAGGATCTTTCTTGTCAGAAATGAAAACCTGTGAGATGCAATAGCTGATTATTAAAAAAAAAATATATATATCTCATCAGTTCTGTTTCCCAGATTATTATCTATGAAATTTAGTAGTTGAGTAACTAATGTTTTGAATCCTGAACAGTTCTTTGGCCCAAGAAATTTAAATAAGGGGAAAGAGGGGAATATCCATATTGCCAGAAGCAGCAGGAGGAAGCCATTACTGTTACTTATACAATCTACTCTCACTGAGAATGTTGCCCAATATAATTTACAAAATTTCAGTTGGAAATGCATTAGCAGCTGAACAGCAAGCAGCTTCTAAGGGATGAAGAGAAAAAAATAAATTAAAAACTTAGCTTCCAAGCTTCAAATGTTATTGAATATCAGCTGCAATCCCTGCAGTCAGCAGTCTATAACCTTTTAAAGTTCCAAGAACACTTTTTTAAAGTGCAGATTTCATCTGATTTTGCTTTAAAAACTTTTTATGGATTTAGTTCAACTGAAGTGGGTGACAATAAGTTCAAATGCAAAAATATCCTTCCAAACTTAGAACAACAAGGCAAAGTACATTAAGGGCTAACACAAATATATTATGTCCCTATATACACATGTGTGCGTATTCACACATATACACAGACACACACACACATATTAAGATCTCTCTCTCTTCACACACACACATATACATATATATGTGTGTGTGTGTGTGTGTGTGGAGAGAAAGAGATCATATATATATATGTAGAGAGAGAGAGAGAGAGAGCTAGCGAGCATAAAGTGCAATTTCCAGGCTGCATTTCATTTAGTAATGAAGCTGATTCCCTGCTAGTTGCACAGTACTCTCAAGTGCTTACTTAAACTTTTTCATTGTTTCAGAATGTTTAATAGCCATATTAAATTATTCTATTTCTGCATGAATGCATTTGTGTTCTTTGCAATCCAAAATTATAAAAAGGGTAGAATGCATTTTCTCAGTATAAACACAATGCCTCCCCGACTCTTTTGTTAAGTGGATCTCTTTTTTTTTCCTTCCTATTTTAATTTTATTGAAAGTTCTTTTGGCACAAAAAGAACTTTATACTCTGAGAGAATAAAGGCCTTTCTCACAGAAAACCCTCAAGAGGGTACAAGAACCAAGAAACTCTTCAAGGTGGATCTTATGGGGTTTTCTACCAAGCTCCCCCTCCAGGGATAATGGACCCAGGAAGCAGTTAGAGACTGTTGCTTTCCAACTCCACCTCTCTGCAAGATTCGCAGGAGCTGGAAGTATTCTCAACCCCAACGTGATAATAAGATCCTTCTTTACCCTGAAAGATCTCAGCACACTGCAATCTGCTCCAATATGAAAAAATACTCTGTGTCATACAAGATTAATATCCTTATTATCCTTTATCCTCACAGTCTCTGTGAGGTTGGATTCCCTTGGCATAACAGTGGAAAAGAGAGGTACTGTACTGTTTTAGAAACATCTTATTGCCTGGACATCCTTGTTTGCCACACCAGTATTCTGCTGGCTAATGAAATATTTTACTTTTCCTTGCATTCTGTATGCAATTCTGTAAGTAACAGTAGAATTAAATATTCATTTCATGTCCTAGTCTGATATCCTGAGAGATGTCACAATCAGAAAGATCATGGTTAAGAGTACAAATTACTATTACAGTGAGCAGTACAAGTTTCCCCACACCAGCTTGGCTGACTGTTGCTATCTCTACTCAGCTTGCCTTATTTGGTCAGTTCTTTGCCAACTAACAAATATCTCATGTAGCTGTGGTTCACACTGAAGATTTCTATCCACATTTTCAGAAAGAGCAATTCTCTAAATGGAGAATAGTTAGTAGTATCCTAAATGGGCAGATCACTTGCCACTGACTTGGGTGTAGATGCAACAGAGAATGTGAAGATCCTGCATTTTATCTGTAGACTGATGAGTTTGTTAGGCTAGCTTTATAGACTGTACAACAATACATCACTAAAATCAAAGTATCAACAAAACATACGCATAAAACACAAGACTGTTAATGAAATTGCTGTTTTAATAAAGGGATCAATGCTTTCTTTGAGATCATATCATTTTGTTCTTCCAGTGTTTTCATT
This sequence comes from Rhea pennata, assembly GCF_028389875.1. NCBI lineage: Eukaryota > Metazoa > Chordata > Aves > Rheiformes > Rheidae > Rhea > Rhea pennata. The sequence continues at coordinate 7,908,478 of NC_084675.1, read as the reverse complement.
TACGCTGCTCCAAACTTTGGCATATTTCTATTTTCTCTTTCAAAAGAATCTGTTCCTCATGCTTTACATATTTGCTCAACCTATGAGCTGGTAGCTTTGTATCATGTCTTAGTGTTGTGATTGCCTCCTCTTGGTGATACACACAAAAGTCTATTTCTTCTAATGACAGATTTAAGCAATAAGTGACCAGAAGGCAACAAATTAATAGATTTGGAGATGAGGGAAGTTGTATTCCTAACATTGCCTAAAAGATCTTTCTTATATTAGTTGAGAAGCTTCTTTGGTTTTTACTAGTAAGAAACTGAATGCGGACTGCACCTTTTAGGTGTCCTGCTGTTTTTTTCCCCAGCGACATTTTAGGTATCTACTTAGAATCTGTTTGGAGAAGTACTAACAGAAGAATGGCACAGGCTTCTGACTTTTTCCGCTTTCAGTGATTAGTTAGAATTAGTGATGTTTCTTGGTAATTTTTCATCCTATTTAAAACAGGATACTGTTAATGACAGCTGTATAGACAGCATGCGTAAGGTCAAATTCACCTCATCTGCTGAAAGCCAGACAGCTGACAGCAGTTGTGGGCTAAAAGAGATGCAAAAGTCAGCATTCCCATAGCAACAGGCATGTAAGAGCCTCTCCCATGAACTTCACAATCCTATCTCATGCTATTCTGCAATAACATATGCACTCCTCTCTGCATTAACTAACAATTAACATTTGGACAGGCTTTGGAATGAATTATTTAGGTAGCGAGAACACAGATCTCAATACTAGAAATCACAATACAATGGTGTGCAGAACAGGATAGGGCAGAGAAAGCTGTAATTTGTTACCAAAAAGATCTGAAAGCTGCTGCAGAAGTAAAGCAGTCTAGTGAAAAGTAGGAGGAAAAAAAAAAAAAAAAAGTCTTATTTCTTTCCACAACAGCAATAGACTGTGGCTTTGCAGCACACCAAAAGTATTGATCAGGCTACATACATACCAATCCAGCTTCTAACCCTGCCTTTCTGTCATGACCACCTAATGATTATCTCCTGAAGTTAGTACACCCCTGAGGAAAATGGACTTTGAGCTTCAAATAAAAGCTGGAATAGGTGATCTACATTTCTCCCTAAGATCATTCTGTGGAAACAATATCCAATATTGAGTAAGCAAGATCATTCCAGATCATCAACATCTAATTTGACACTTGACATACAACAAAAGATTGCTGTAGAAATTTATCAGCTAAATGTACATAATGAAGGATACTGCATATGCATTACAATACCTATTGTGATAGCATAAAAGGTAAAAGAAGGTAGAGGTAGCACTGATCAACAGCCATTTAGCTCACTGGTCACAACTTGCCAAGTAAAAAGCCAAAAATATGGCACTCACTGGTAGTATTGATGTCTTAAAGCTTAAAAAGATTGATTGCTTCTTTCTCAGATTTAATGCTTCTCTACTACATAGCCTATGTTATCCAGCTCAGTACATATGGTAAAGTTACTAGACAGAGGCAGAAATCATTGTTAATCTTTGGCATTATACTTTCATTCGTGGTAGCAGAAAGTATTTCATTTTATCTCTTTCCTATCAACAGCTTTTAAACAGAGTTAAACAACTCAGTCTTTACGCTAGAAGATGCCATAGGCTTAGGAAGACATGCAAAAAATTATAATCAAAGTCAGTGCTACAAGAGAATAGAAGAGGAAAACAAGAGCTCTCATTAGTCTGAAACTCCAGTACTTCTCTTAGAAGGACGCTAAGTGGCTTTGCTTTGCTTCACTGCCAGTCCCTTTCTCATATATTCTTCTGCTAACTGCTGTTTGAAAACTATCCCATTTGCGCCTATCAGCTATCAGGATAGGTCTACATTGTTCACAAGGGCCTGGCTTAAACAGAACCCAACTCAGTGAGTGCAAACCACTCATCTCCCATTGATTTAAGGAATGATGAGGGAATCATTATTTTGGAAAACACATTTAGCAGTGCTGGAAGCCCATCTGCAAACAGCATCCAGACCTCTTGTTCCAGTGGGTAATAATTAACAAGTGTTGCTGATCTTAGTGCAAGCAGTTGTCTGAATCAAGTCTCAGGATCTGGCCTTACACCTGCTAGGAATCATCTAGCAGCTTTTTTATACATGATAGATAGTTAGAAGGGCTGACATAGCTCATTTATACTGGAGTAATCTTATGAACAGCATAAGCATATGCAGATCTTGCAATTAAAGTGTCTTAGGTGAACTCTCAGTGGGTCTGGGAGAACAACTATGGGAATACAGGGTATTCACATGATGTTTTTAGGAGTTTTAGTTAAGTATCAGATTTGCTTGTGCAACCTTGTACTTTTAACAAGAGGAGAGGCTGACGTGAGGGGGAAAGGTGTTTCTAGGTATTCTTATAACTAACTAAACTTTTCTAAACCTCTTTAGATTTCAACAATAAAATACTACCAAGACTGTAGAAAAAACCAAGTACTTAGCATTAATTTAGATGTTCAAATCAGATCCTTGAAGTTGTTCCCAATATTTCAGAGTAATTTATTAGGACCATAACCATTTTGTGAATCCCTGTTTCACAGTCTAAAGATCAAAACCACCCATTTACTTCTTCTGAACAAATGACTTACCAGCTGTACAACTAAGTGCAGACATAAATAAGGCAAAGAATTTATGCAGTAAGGTGTGGCATCACCCTATACATAGAAGATTATACATTTAATGGATTGGAAAACAGAGCAGAAAATAGGCTATTCTACATTAATAGTCATTACAAACTTGGAACCATATGCAATAAATACACTGTTCGCCTACCTAAATGACTGTAGCTAACTGGAGTGTAAAGACCAGAAGACATTCAGTTTTCAACTCAGTGATCTCACTGCCAAAATACAAGCCTTTGATTACTATATTTACCATTTTATACCTCCTAGATCTGTTTTGTGCAAAATAAATCATAGCCAGCTTCACTGACCCAAATCCCATTTTCAGCTAACCATCTTCAGTAACATTATGGTGTTTCTGCGTGCTACTGCAGTTAAAAGAAAAAAAAGATGAATCCTTTAGGGTACTGTTCACCAATTAAAATGTGGCATATTAAACTTCTTAAAACCTTTGCAATCTGCAGTATAAAAGCACATTTTATGTTAGTAGATAATTTAGCATCCATAATCTAATTAAATGAAGTGAATGACAACTGTATTCTCTACATAAATGATGTATCAGTAGATAATGTACATAGTTAAGAGACTGGAACCTCATCAAAAACATTGTTACAAATGCTTGCCCTTATCATAAATCCAGCTAACATCATTGGCTAAATCCTCCTGTCTTACTGACATCTCACCAACAGGAAACTACGTACAAGAAGAATTATTTACATATATGAAGTTTTGGGAGACTAAACTTCCGGACTGTTTTTGCTTAAATCATAAAAACAAATATATTTTTGGTTTTGGATGAAAAACTACACTACTCTATAAACCTTACTGCCATCCTCAGTTCCACAGTGAAAGTCATTTCAAAAACTTACACATCGCAGTTACAGAAGTACTTCATGCTGCCTGTAGGCATCCTCAGAGGAAGATGTGTAGACTATAAAATTTTTTTTGAAAATCTGTCTCCTTCCTATCACTCATTGGAAACACAGAACATTGCCATTCTATGCACTTACCATCATCACAGAAAATAAGCTTTCTAAACAAAAGAGGACTTTAACTATTTTTACATCATGGTCACCTTATAACAGTTTTGCAGAAAGGAAAAAGAAACAAAAAATGTTAATTTTGTATCCCTCCAGAATGCATGGGAATGCAACAGGTGATAAGTTAATACAGCTCTCTGTCCTCAAAGGGCACTCCACAGGCCTGCATTCACAACAACTGCTCTGTTGATCCTTAGGAGTCCTCCCCCTCTTTTTCTTTTGAAGCAATCCCTTTGAAAATACTGTCTTTCCTAACAGTCCTCTTTTAGTCTAGCATGTGCAATGAGACAGTCAGTCGTGCTGTCAGCATTATTGGCACCATGTCTGCGGTCACAGCTTGTGATTATGGTACCTTGCTGAAGTGCAGGACACCTGTGTACACTAAACTTTTCTAGTGCTTTACCACTGCTTCTTTTTAGTCATATTACTGATGACAAAACAGCTTAGAAAAATCAAAGAAAAAATCAATGTCTTTAAATTATAACGTTATGTACTGCATATACAAAACCACTGCCAAAACAGGCATACTTTTTCTGTGACTTAAAAATCAATCTTTCTGATGCTCCAACTCCTTCAGCACTTTTAAAAATTTATTTAAAGCTTCTCCCCAGCCCCCCAACCCCAGCTGCATCTGGCTTTGTGCAGGCTTTCTTCAGGTTTTCTGCTCAAGAGACTAGTTTTATCTAAAAGGTCAATTCATTCAGCAGGGCACCAAGCAGAATTGAATATAATTATCCCAATCTTTACTGTGTAGAATTCATGCTTGAATTCATTCAAAAAATAGCAAGCAGTATAATTAACTCAGAGCCCAACCAAATCTATTGAGAATGCCTCAGGTATCATACAGTCCCACTTACAATAGAACATTTTCATTTAAGGACATTGTACATATTAACCCTAGTCAGCATCCAATTACATGGAATAAGTGAATTCTCTGTTTCAGGAATGTAATTTGAAAATGTTGTCATGCAATCTGAGGTAAAAGGTCTTTTCTCATTAATCAAGCTCTCATTAAACTGGAAGCCTGTAGCTTATTTCAAATCCATTAGTTTTAAATACAGATGATTACAATTCTATTGCACATAAGACATCAGAAATGTCTTTTAGGAAGTATTGTTTAGTTTACAGGGTTTTGAAAAGTTTGTGTATGGCCTCACAGTAAAAAATTAAATTTATTGTCTGACTAGGAAAAGCATGGTTACTGCTAACCAGACAATTATATACAAATGACTTGGTAAAATTAAATTGATTTTATATGCAGACAGCTTTGAGATACAGCAGAAACATTTAAGTTAGCTCCGAAGTCAAGATAAGCATTGCAATATTTTTATGCAAACTTCTCAGATTTCTCAAATGTACAAAACAGATATAAGCAGAAAATTTTGGGGATTCTGTAGATGATCACAACTTGAAATATGGCAACAATTTTCCTTCTGGTAGTCTAAGAATTCCAGCTATTGGCTACCAACTAGCCTTGAAAAATTTGAATACTGTAGAATCAGTTTTGCACATGAGTCTTCTTAAAGATAAAAGACTCACGAAGAGATAAAGGGTTCTTTTCAGCTCTAAACATGAAAAATTCACCAAAGACAAAAGATTCCCAACTAAGCAACACATGAAAAACTCCCCCGAACTCACTGTTTTGAAACTTCCACTCTCTGTATCTACTCTGACTGAAGGACAACAAAGCTGTAAGAGTATAACTGTCTTCTTATAATTACAATTGTCATCCTCCTTTGAGCAATGCTGTGAAGAGAAGCATGTAGCAATTTGGTGAATTGTTTACACGCAAAATGGTAAAAAGTAGTATATCACCTTACATATCATGCTGGATAACTTTCCCAAAGTCCCAGTCACTCAGCTTTGCATTTACTTTGCTCTATTCCTTTCTGCCTCTGCTTCCCTCTATTGCTATGGAAAAGATTCTTTATTAAGGAATATTTAGAAAATTACCTTTCTCCAAAAAGGCAAGGGAGTTACATACCCAGATGTGGGCCAACTCTGTACTTCTCTCCGTTTGTGCACTCAATTCAACTGCCTCCTACGGGTATGGACTTACAGGTTTTCCATGGCAGCTAAGAAACTGCTGCCATAGAAATTGCCAGTCTGTATCTTCCTCAAGGTTTGCAGTCCTGTCATTTCCAGCAAAGCTGAACATAAAATAAATCACTGCGGTATATGAAAGGATACCGAATTGGTGGTAAAATATTGCATTCCATAACTCAGTAAGGCAACTGAAATAGGCAGACACACAATAAGTTACAAAGATCATAGTTCCAACTTAATTTCAAAATAAACTGCCTACTAATTTTTTCAAAGATCAATGCACAAATCTGATTAATTCTGAGAAACAAATATATTTTCATGAAAAGCTAAACTTTGTCCAAATAACAGATATTCTTGAGGGTTGAAATCTTGGATATGTCATTCATTAAGAATCTTATTTTAAAAGGTAGGAAATAGAATAATTTATTTTTCTTTTAAAACCAGATCTGTTTTTCTCCCATTTATTAAAATGGGCCGACCACAAAACTGAAATATGAACCAGATACAGAAACCATCTTTAAAACCAGATTTTTCAGAACCAGCTCTAGATTATTTGTTTTAACCAGAAGGCAAATACATCTGCCTGAATTCTCCCAATAGTTTGCGGTCTGTACCATTATTTCAAATCTCCAATAGGGAAAAAGAAAAAAAAAATCTGTAGAAGATCATCCTCCTTCCACTCAGCCCTTCTACATACCTTGGGTTTGGTAGGCCTTCTATATAGTCTATTGTGCATGAAACTGTGAAATAACTTTCTCTTCTGAATCTATCTACTACTGTCCCCAGAGCCATCCTTTATAATCTACTGCGTAGGACCTAGATGTGTAATAAGTTGCAATGGCTATGACCTTCTGATGAGCCACTACAACTTTCCTGTCGTACATTAGACCATCAGAGAAGAGTCTGAAACCTGGAGCCAGACTGAATTACATGGAGAACAAGGGAGCAATATTTTAGAGAAACATTTATTACTTGTTTTAAATGAAGACAACAGACATTCCCACTGTGATCCACACAGTCTCTGTACGTTTATGTTTTGTTTCACATGGGTCTGTCCAGGAAGAGGATTTATGGGTGACAGTGACATTCTTGGGTTCTTAGGCCTTTTATTACATCTAACCATAAATCATATATACACATATGCACACACACACACTTGCACACATACATTATGTGCTGCATACACAACTGACTCAAGCAAGTGACTTGACTGCTTTGCAACACTGAACATGTTATCTAACTGTTGAGGATTTTCTGCTAATTCTTACAAGGAATGACAACAATGGCAATATTTCTACAGGTGCTCAAGAGACTTGCAAATTATTAACATGTAAAAAATGAATGCTATTAGAAGATACTTTAAATCTCAGCTGCTAACATCCAAATTGAAAATTTCCTAAACAATATAGTGAATCAGAAGTGTGATTCAGTGGGAAGGACTGAAAACACACAAAAAGAAAAGACAAGAATCTGGTAAAAATAAAGAAATATAAAAGGATGTTGGTGGATGCACTGACAGCTAAACAAATAACCTCCATGAAGTCCTGGCCTAAGTGAAGTCAGTCAGCTTCAGTGAAGCCAAGATTTTACCCAGGAAAACTATACCAAAAATAGAAAGAAATTAGGATGACCTCCAGCTATTGTAGCCAATACAGTGCACTAGAAGTCCCAGCAGAACCAGTGGAAAAGGAGTAAGGAGAAGTAGAGAAAGACATGCCAGCTGCTCTCCAGACTCAGTGATTTTATTCTTTTAATAAGAAGGATCATGAGAATCTTGTGTTACCACTTGCATTAGAAAGAAGACTACCCCACATGCTGTCTTGCTCAAAGTACTGAACTCTTTGAAGCAACATTATCAGGAATGCTGGATTTTCTTAAAACAAGGTAATAAACATACTTAAGCATTATTTATGGCGCTGATCCTAAATGCTAACATAATTCTCCTCTAACTTCCTATTACCTCAAAGTCTGATTGATTTAACCTAATGAGGACAGATAGAAAACATTACCCAGACAGAAGCTACAATAAGGACTAACACTAGCCAGGAGAGAAAGCTAAGCAAATAGTGAAACCCTTCATATAAAGTTTAAAGATATACTCACCTCAAATCATTTATGGACTAAAAGAAACCCAAAAGAACAATAACATAAATTCAAATTCCAGAGTAATTGTGTTTCCTAGTTCATATATAATGAGCAAGCTACTTAACAGCATAATTCTAAATATTAAAAAGAATCAATTTAATACAGCAAAATCATCATGAGCATGAATAACGTTACATGCCTGAACTTAAACAAGACTAGGCTAAAATACACTTACTGACAGCCGTATTCTTATTCGTCTTATGCAATGGATCCCACAGAATTTAACCCAACTACTTGCTGGAACCAGGACAGTCATACTGAGTAACACCTTACGACAGTATTTAGGATCTTTTGCACAAGGATAAAAGTAGAATGGATCACCAGATGATATTTTGTCTTTTCAAACAGCATTCAAATAGCTGGCTCTGTCTATGGGTTCTTCCTCTCTGTGGTGGAAATACAAACAGCATATGGATGTTTTTGATAAAGTTGCTTATCTTTGACAATGTAGCATGATAAACAATCGTCACTAAATGGCACAATGCTAAAAAAAAAAAAAAAAGGCTAGGAAATCAAGTATTTTAAAATACTTTAATATTCTACAAAAAGCCTTAAATTTGGATTTTAATTTGGATTAATAAGTGGACATTGCAAAATGGTTCAAAATTTTTTTTAAATCAATCTGAATACCATTGTAAATATGACTAAAAAAGATGCTTGCAAGAAATAGCTGATTATCTGTGTGACTCTAGATATGGCAAACATTTATGATACTTTTTTGTTTCTTTGCTTATAAAAGCATGCCTTTTGTCATTTTTTGATAAATTATTATTTCTGCAATAAAAAAATTTTGCTCGAGATCCATACAGTGAATGTGGCCATTCTGCAAATAAAACAGTGTACATGAAGAGAAGTGTAACTAGTAAAATTTGTGATTGACATTATTCTTCTTTTGGAATTGACAGGAAAAGAGGCCTTGGTGGTCTAGAGATAACAACATTTTAATTAAGAATTTGCAAATCTTTGTGAAAAAAGGAGACTGTAAGCATGAGCTGTTCTGTACAGCATAATTTAGAGCAATTCCTCCCCACACAAATAGAACAATTCCCTTAAAGAAAAAGGATCATTTGTCTAATTTTTCAGGTATGGTTAAGTTTAAAAGAAAACAAAGAGAAGTTTTGTTTTCTTTTTTATTTCCAAAAACCTCTAAAGACCAAAATATACAGACTTAAACATATCTAACATAGACAATGAAAGCCTGAGGTCTGATTACAGAGCATTACTTTTACACAGGTTTAAGTGATCTGAAGACGAAAAGCAAGGAAGAAGAGTTCTTACCACTGATGTGTGGCCTTTTAGAATGAAGGGGCTTTTCTTTAACAAAGTAACTGGAGATATCATCTTTCGCTGAGTAGGAATCATTCACTATACGCACAATGTGTTATTATCGGGATTTTTAATTGAAATGTAAATTCTGGGAACACTCTGACCCAATTTACTCCTAGAAAAAGAGGGCAAAATTCTCATTTTCAAAGCACTATATAGGCACTCCAGCATTATTAATGAGTCTTGCTCCACAGTCTGGGACTCTGCTGTTCTGCAGAGCTGACAATATTTTACCACGTTCAACTACAGCATATTTACACTGCACTGTAAATTGTTTGTTACATGAAGTAGCTCCCTCCAATCTGTTTCTTTGACAAAATAGTTTTAAACAATAGTTTTAAACCAGTTTTAAAATGACAAGCTTCTGCGGACAGAATGCTGAATGCACAGCTGAAATGCAGCAACAGCATTTCACTGCAGCAAGGCCTGGCTGACCCAGAGCAGGATTGTGCCTGTGAACTCCCATGCTTTCAAGAGCTTAAATCAAATTAGAGCTGTTTCCCCCCCCCACCACCACCTTTTTAAACAGTTAATTGTAGGTTTGAGATTTTGAAGTCTAAATAGAAAGAGAAACCAAAGAATTTCCATGACACGTCTACAGTTGAAAGAGTAGTTTGATTCATAATGTTCCAAATCATGCTTATTTAAGATTTAGTCTCAGGAGAGCTGCCGCCTTAAGCATTTTTTATACACTAGACTCACAACACAAGGCCTGCGTGCATTTCTTGCTTTTGGATGATATCTGGCCAAATCTAAAATCTTTTTCCAGTAAACTTGGCATTTCTATACATTTCTTATAGAAAGAATGATCAAGCACTCACAACAAGAATGTACCTGAGAGAAAAAGAAATGATGGACTGTAATCTAGGAGGAATGACGCTTTAAAAAATAGAAAATACCTAAGTAAACTTCATCCTATCAGACACATCAACACCAAAGTTACAATTTTACAAACTGGCCTGACTGAATTAAAAACTGGTCTAGCTCCTTAAACATGCAATGGTGTGAAAGACCTTTTTTTTTTTTTCTTACTTTGTATTTTCTATCTAACCTTTTCTTGGCAGTAACTTGGGGTAAAATTCACTTTTCTCTCCTTGAATGTACATATACAACACTCTGTCATAGCTTTAAGAGTTTCAAGGAAGCATTTTTGAACATAATTTTGCTGCACTACTTTAAATTTTCAAGGTTTGAATGGGCACATCTTGGAACATAAGTTCTATACAATGCTTTTGTATTTTTGTGACAGGCTTTAAAAACCAAAACTGCTTTCTGCAGAGTATTTCATACTGCAACGTGGTCATTCACTATCATGCTCAACTCTTAATCACCTTTAAAGGCTAACTGAATTTAAATTACAATAATTTTATAAGACTTTTCTCCTACTCTTGATAAAAAGAAAACCAATTCCCTACATATTAGAAATTGTGAGTAAAAATAAATGAAACAGAACCACCAAAACATAGCTCCTCTTGGAGCAAAAAGAAACAAATGATAGTTGCAGGGACTAATCCCATTCCATCAGTAGTTTATGTCACAGCAAACTCAGTCCCCAGCTCCAATAATTAATAAGCATTTGCTTAATTTTTAGCAAGCACATACTCTTTTGATTACTAAATGACTGCGGACTCATTTAAATTATTTTGTGGATCTGGGGCCAGAATGTTCAGTAGTTTGCAAGATCAGCCCTTAATCGTGTTCATTAAGGTGACCAGGGTGGAATAAATACACTGTCAAGTAAGTAAACAAAGGTTACTATGCTCTTTTTACTGACTTAAGGAGACACTTATCAGACTAATATCACAGGAATCTGTATTGCTGAAAAATAAAACAAGAGCCTAGGAACAGCCAATAACCGTATTAAAGATAAACACCTTGACAAAGTTGTCATCTCATTCTCAACATTCATGCCCTACATGAAATTCAATTTTCTAGCAGATATAAACCATGAAAAAAGCCTGAAATATCTTACATTCTTCTCAATCTATTCACAGATGTCCTTAGATCATAATCTAAGCTAACTGTAAATAATAAGTAAACACATATAGTATTATTCTGACATGAATAGTTATGAAAGCAAAACTGTGTAGAAGTCCAACATTTTCTGCAGGAAGGTAAATTGGACCAAAATGCAATTTGACAAAAAGAAATAAAATACTTCTGGCAAAAAAAAAAAAAAAAAAAAAAAAAAAAAAAAAAAACAGTGATAAAGAAGAAAAAGAATCAGTGATCTTGGAAACCCATAGGGCAGGAATTAAAACACTATAATCAAATTGTTTGTGCAGCCATTTAGCATCTCATTTTCTTGCTGTGGAAGCTGAAGAACCACTTGAGACAGGCCATCTTGGAGAGTAACAAAGTGCACCAATAACTAACATGGGATTAAAAGAATATTGATAGCCTGTGACAAGCAGCTTCCTGAGAAATGCTTCTTAGTCGAATAGCAGCAATCATTAAATATATGAGGGTCAGTCAATTTAATCTGCTCTTTTTATATGGATTCGTTTAGCAAAGTAACAGAAGAGACAATTAATGCCTCCATAGCTTTTCATGCCATGACAGAAGCCCATAATTTTTAGAACAAATACTTAAAAGATGATTTTCTACACTATTGCATATGGCCAAACACAGTTTAACAACAACTAACAGCACTGATAAGGACTGAGTTTATTACAAGTCACAATTAAGCAATCCAGGAAATCATTACAGTAGAAGTATATACTATCTTTTAACAAACAAATTCTGAAATATTTTACAAACTAGATTTAAACTCCTATAATCTTCAAACTGAAATTCTAATCTTGGAAAAGCTCCACTCTTCTGTACCACTACTGAATTCATTATACAATCACATTTATTTCTAGGGACTTAATGCTGACATAAGTGAAATGCATCCAATACTTGAATGAAATGTGGCTACTCTTCAAGAATGGAGAAAAGCCACATAAAAATTCAGGGAAAGAGGCAAAGAAAAATTCTCATCACACACTACAGAAAACTCCTATAGAATTAAATCAGATTTCAAAACAGCTCAATTTTTTTTTCCAAAGAGAACATCTCATGCACTGTAGTAGAGAACTAACAGCTAAAGTAATACTGGTTTAAAGCTTCTATTTAGAAAGTCAGAGGGCTGTTCTACAAAGAATAATTAATTGAAACCCTGAAAGAATTCCTGATAGATAAACTATACTTAGAATTAGGCCAAAATGTCAGGGTTAACAGTCTAGCTCCTGATGTAAAGTGTTATGAGCCCCCTTAAAGCAAGTCTAAAGCTGTTGTAAGCAGTAGCCAACTACCCAAGGCCACCAGAGATTATCCAGCAGTCAGAGAATCCGGTCCAAGATTGTCAAAACTTCCTGCATCTGTGCAGGCTAGAAATGTGGTACGAATGGATTTTCCAGGGTTTGCTCAAGTAGCTGTTCATACTAGATGCAGCACTCCCACGCACAGATCTTTCAGCACCATACTGCTCTCAGGTGTTCCCCTCTTGGCCCTCTCTGACAGTTGTTTGACAGATGATACAAATTGCCTGACACACATTTTAAAGTTAGATATTTAAGAAAACGAATTACAACTGACACCTTTGGTGTAATGCTTTGTGACACTGTTAGTTAGGGAGAGTGACACAGTTGAAAAATAACGTTGGCTGAAAGCTTTTGGAATGGCTCAGGATCCAAGGTGACTTTGCACTGTTCACTACTCTTAAAATTGTTCTGTGATACACTTTCTGGGTGAGATACAAAGCCCAGGAGAGTCAAAAGGTTTCTTTCCATTGATTTCTATGTCCTTTTTATCAAGTTCCAGTAAGACAGCAATTCCAAGTTAGATCTTATTCAGCAAAGCTCATACAGAATCAGATCTCACAATCAGTCTTTCACACTTTACTCCTTTAGTCTTGGTTGCAGAGTGTAAACTTATTCTTTTCTTTGTCTTTAAAGAGGAAAAAAACTTCTCTTCGAGCTGGAGGGAAAAAAAAAAACATTGCAAAAATTCCTGCCTCATCTTGTACTCCTACAAAAATTTCTTAGCGTGCTTAGCAAAATAAGTTTCCTGATCTTTTTTCCCAGGTCATTCAATAGTGAAGTAGAATGACAGAGGAAACAAGTATGAGCCTTTGATGTTATTAAGGTTGTCAGCAAATGACCTTATGTTATTATTCTGGAAGTTTGATTTTGATAGCTGTACGTTGCCCCAAAGACACTGGTCGACTAAACAGCAGACCTATAAGAATGGTCGTTTAACTGCAGTTTTGTTGGTAAAACAAACAAACCAAAAAAATCAGCCCTTAAGTCTGGGTGGGTGAAAACAAGAGTTGCAGATATGAACTTAACCATCAGTGCAAACTCTTCATGTTATCTGAGATGGTATAGAAGTCTTCTCACAAAGTGTAATGACTCTAAGAATGTAAGACATTTTAAAATGGCCTTATTTAGCAAAGTTAATACACTTTAAGATTATTTTTCCAGATCTTTGCTTTATAGGCTACAAAGGATAACTCATAATGGATAAAGAGATCAAATGAGTTATTTGTTTTATTCCTCTTTGTTCTGGGGATAGCGGTACTTGCACAGTAAGGAACGTAACCTTAGTTGTGGGGGTAACTTTTCAAAACATGCTAAAAAAATAACACAAAGGAAAATGAGGCCGAAGATTATTCAAGGAGTAATTAGGTGGTATTAAAAGGTGCAACATTAAAAAAAAAAAAAAAAAAAAAAAAAGAACATTTGACAGAACATTATCATTCAAAATTTTCAACTAGCTGTTAAGAGAGAGACATAGAACATAATGTCAGACTTGTTCTGCAATCCTTTAACAATATAATGACACACAGCCACCACTAATACCCAGGACATATCTTTTACACAATTAATTGGAAAAGACAGTTTATGAATCTTGGAAGATTATACAACTCACTCATAAAAACTCAGAGGACAAGATTCCAAGAGCTGATTTAGACAAATTAAATAATGCATCTGTTTTATGTAGAGGTAATTGGGGTACAAAATTTGGATCTTGGTGTGGATGTGAATCATCTTAACTTCAACATAAGTATCTGAATATGATATTCCAGTTCTGGAACATCGTCTGCTTAAAACAAGCATATAACTCCATTGCATAGAGGAAAAAGTAGCAGAATCTGGCCCTGTGTTACCAAGCAATAACTCAGTAAATCTGGTCCTACTCATGTTTCAGTGACCACCAACAGTGTAAAGTATTGCTCAGTAGGAGAAAATAAGGAGAATCCATTCCAGAGTAATCTACCCATTTTAAAGAAAAAAAGAAATTAAAGATTACCTTAAGCAATAATGGTAAAGCTGAATTAACATAGGTGTGGGAACCTTCCATTTACCATCTCTGAATGATTAGGTTTTATTATTTCTAAACATCCCTAATTTATGACAATCTTTAACAAACAAAAACAGAAAGTCTCTTCTTGGATCACCAAAATGGCCTTGGGATTCTTGCTTTTAATTGCACAAGCTATTTATTGTCTTGGCATAGAGACTTAATCCAGAACTGAAGACTGGCTCAAACACCATCCAGTGGTAAATGGGAGTTACTGCATTACAGCAGCAGTTCCATCTACAATATTATCTTTCTTGTACAGGAAAGGTAGTTAAACTATTTCAAAAAACTGGTAGACAGGAAGGCAGCTGAAAGGACAATAACTAAAACAGAAACCTACAGATATTGGGATATAAAAGTAGATAGGATAAATAACAAAATTGGAGTCTTTTCCAGCAACTTCAGCTGCCATTTTACAGCTGACTTTCAAGAGCTTGAGTAAATGAATCAGTCTCTACAAAGTCTAAAAGTGGTTCCTGTCGATCAGCCAAGATCTCTGCACTCATTAGAACATAACATTTCTGTCTTAAAAATACACACCATGTAATTCACATGTCCTTTGCACTGTGATTCTGACACACCCCCCAGAGAACGGTGCTCGGCACCATCCCATCTGCCTTTGCAGAAGCCTAGCTCCTCTGACTATGCCCCATCAGGCTTGTACATCGTATACTCACTGAAAGAAGAGATTAAATAGCTGTAACAGAAAGGAAGGAAGGGAACATAGCTGCTCTGTTAAAAAACAGAAGAGTTGTTTTCTTACTTGACAATCAGTTATTTGCATTCATTTGAAGAAAAAATTCCTAGAAATTACAATGTTATTGACTGTCCTATTGTAATATGCCCAGACAAGGGCCATTGTTCTTTCCTCCTTCCTCTGCCATCTCAACAAGCCTTGTACTGCCGCCAGATTTTCATAAGGCACTTTACAACTTGTTACTTCAGGCGGCGTTGCTGTACTTTGCACAAAATTCAAAAGGAAACCAAACCAGCTTACCTAGACACTTCTTTTTTCCTGATCTTAAATAACCTAATTCTTGAAACAGTCATGTTGTAATTATCTTGTAAATACTTAGCATTTCTTCCACATATATACTTCCAATCACGGAGAAATTTCAGCTAGATCACCAACTCAAATCAAGGCCTGCAAAGGATCCCATACAGAAATTTATTTCTTTATATCATAAGACTAGGCCAGGTTCCCCACTACATTAGACTTTAGTGAAGCTGTCCTAATTTACATTTTACCACACCTTTGGCCTTTTGTACAAGGAACTATACAGTTCCCTTGACAGGAAACTATTGCTGGAATTTTACAGAAATGGAAAATTGAAGCAGAAAATTTTCTGCATCTCTGTTGAACTGGCTGGGATCTAAAGATCTGAAGTTCTTGGGGGTGGAGTGACCTTACCAAAGTATAAATCATTACAGCACATTTCTAACTTGTATATTACAGGTGGTAGTAAACTAGGAAATGAATTCAAACAATTCAGTATCTTGGAATTTCAGAATTTCCCACCAGTAAATTCAGGTGTCTTCTTATTTTATTTGTATTGTAACATCTTTGGCCTGGAATACTGTGAGAGCTGTCAAGTAAATAATCTAAATTGTCATCAAAGGAAAGATTGTTAGCAGTCAGTGACATGGCCGGATTTCTATGTGTAGGTCATGAGAAGACACATGTGGAAGAAGAGACCCTCACACCCACACCCTGAAGGCATGCATACTGAGACCAGCCCAGCTTCCCCCCTTCATCTCCTATATGCTGCCCCTACAGGGATCGCGCACATTCTCCACACTGCATCATGAGTGTTCTTGCATCCTGTCTGTTCCACAAGGCTATAACTTAGGAGGGTAGTCAGAGTTGCCAGAGAATTAACACACTTCTCACAAAACTCGATGTGATGACTAGGGTCACCGCTCTCTTCAGATCAGGATGCATCTAGCAGCAGATTCATGAGATATATAAATTATTGTCTCACACACACACACAAAAAAGCCACACAGCCATTAAAGTTCATAAAATGTTCCTTAAGTATTGTGAAAATACCACACTTCAGATGAAATCAAATGTATGCTCACTTCCCCTTGCAGATGCAGTCTTGATACCAATGAACTAAACCCCGCTACACTTCAAGAGCCAGAAATTAACTATAGGTCCCAATGGGACTGACCCAACGGATGCCATCCACCTCTTCCTCAGTTCTCCCTACCCTATCTAAAATCACAATACCCCCTATGCTGTTTATATGAATTGACTTTAGTTTTCTCTGTGGTAAAAGAAGCTGCTCTACAGAAACTGTAGCAAGAAAGAAACAGAGAAAGGTAGGAATTTAGAAAAATCGAGAAGCCTGGCACCTAAGGGGGCACAGTTTGTGGGAAATATATTTGGTTTTGAAGCCAGGTGATAGTACAGTCTTGTGCACAAGGAGACAGAAGAGGAAGAACATTAAGTGACTAATTCTGGAAGTAGGAAGAGTTCTATTTTTCACTTGTACCTCAGCAAGGCTTGACAGCAGTTACCATCTCCATTACCTCAGCCCCAAAATGGGTAAGAGTAATAGATAAGCACACTGTCAAAATGAATAGTAATAATCAGTTACACTATCAACAACAGTAAACCACTCAGCTACATTCAAGTTAAATATTCCATTGGAGCAAATACATATATCTAACAGCTGGTAAGTCATACAGCTAGCAGATTTAGGAGGAAATCTTTGCATTCTTTGTTTATATTTTGAGCTTATTTTTAAGTCTTCAGCAATATGATTTTTAATGTGAAGATAAGAGATTATACAAAGCTTATCCAATTTCAAAATGTTATTCTATCTGCACATAGATATGTTGCCACAGTGTAGTTTTCTGTGCTTTTCTAAGCCATCTATAAGCATTTTTCTGGTATTTCATTTTGCTCACCCACCTTCATGTTTCCAGAATTTACTTGGTACGCTTTCTGGCTAAATGCATGAAAATCCTATTCCTAATTTGGCTGAGAATCTGAATATAAATGGATCATTCTCCATTAGTGAAAATGCTTTATCAAATTCTGTAGGATTGTTTCATGTAGTTTACATATTAGTAATATTTTCCTCATATGGATGAAAGTATAAGCCCTAAAATGTTTTGGCATTTAGTTTGGTAGCCTAAACAATCCCGTCCTCCTTTGAAAAATTCTGTAAGAATTTATTAAACAAGTTGAATTAAATTACCCATGTATAAAGCACTAGGAAATGCTGATGGCTAATCAGTTACATGTTTAACATAATGCACAACAGTTTGATGTTGCAAAAGCACAGCAAGCTGAAGTGTGCTGAATTCTAAAGAGTTAAGTAGCAAATAGCTTTGTCTTCATAATACCATATAAAGTCCATTGTAGATCAGAGTTCATTTTCACAATAACTCTGTACCCTGCATTTTTGATGTGATGTTGTTCTTTCAAAAAGACTGTTTTACACATAATTTAATAGCCATATTCAACTTTGAGCAAATTTTACTCTTGATACAGCATGAAACTAAAACAATTGCTAAACTAAAAGAGTTAACAGCACTAGGGCTAATTTCTTTGATTTTTTGGAAGAAGAAAAAAACCCAGCTCTCTAGAGAATAAATTTTTAAAATTAGGTATATAGCAAATGTGGGAGGCTTGCAGGGGTAAACTAGCTCCTTAGATCTCAGTTTTGGCCTACAGCTTTTTTTTTTTTTTTTTTCCTCCAGATGAGACTTTATAAGTGGAAGCATGTGACTTTTTATAAATACTCTGGATACATTTCAACCAGAGATTTAAAGTGTATACCAAACCACCTATTAACATTAACTAGTATTAAAGAGAGGAAAGCCTGTATACCACTCTCTCAATTCTCTGTCTACACTGGATGCTCTTCTGAAACATTTACTACACCAGGACTCAGGAGAGGCAAGTTCCTTCTACCAGATGACTCTGTACCAGTCACGTCATTACCCAGGACCACCCCTCCTCCCTCCCTCAATCTGTGGAAACAGTGAATCTGGAACGGTCAAAACCTAATTTTTGTATTTTTTTTAATTAACACTTTGTCTTTTGCAGATCAATATATATTATAGTTAGTAAGTAAGCAACCAGGTGGCAACTAGGTGCCAATAGCATAACCTTGGTCCATTATCATTAACATTGTTAAGGGTCAGAAGGAGTTTCACCTTCATTATTTTCTGTAAAGCTATGGAAATATTGAGCTAGAACACACAAAAGGCAGCATACTCCAACTTTCACACAAATAAGTATGTACTAAGGACCAGTACTCTGAGACTGTGCATTGAGAGCATCAGGGCTTCTGTACTTCCTTCAGCTCCAGAGGGAATCCAGTTACATCCATAATTACAGCAGGAACCAGGTGTCACAGTTACTGTGATGCAATTCTCCTTCTTACATCTAATTTACACCAGCACAAATAAAAAGGCAATCAGGTCCCTGGACTTTCTTCCTAGCTCTGTGACAAACACTGCTTGATTTGGGCAAACTGCTTGACTACTCCTTACTTCACTCACTTTATTAGAGAGGTAAAATGACACCTGCCCTCTATACAGCTGGCGTTGACTAACAGCTACATTTATGAATATTTTGAGAATCTTGAATAGATGGTGCTAGTGAAATAAAAAGTAATGTCATCTGTCTGAGTTGAACAGCAAGCCAAAGTCTAGGGCGCTCTGTTTTCGTTAGGGGAAAATGATGATAACTTCAGCTCCTTCTTCAAGGCAAACAAAAATCTTGTCTCCCTGAACATAAGAGGAATCAAACAGCTGGAGAGAGTTTCTTTATTTTTAATTTTAAGCTTTCTTTTCTCAGTACCTAACTCAAAAAGCTCTGGCGCTCTTTTTCTAAAGTAAATGCTGCCAGTGTCCATGTAGTTCTGGCTGATGCTTTTTTACCACATCTCTCATTACTCAAACTGTTTTTCTTACTTCTCTCCCTCAAAGAGTTATGCTAAAGCAATGTCCAATAAAGCCCCACTCTGTCCGCAGCTGTCTGAGAGGCCTCACCTGTGTCTTTGTTTTGAGCAGTGTCGTTTGTACGTGGTTGCTGGAGGTCCCCACTTTTTCATATACCTGGTTTAATAAAGAGGGTTAATGACTTCTTACAAACCTTCTGAAATGGGCAACAGTGTCAAAAGCTCCAGTTTCAACCCACAGCAGTATCACAACACAATCAATGACTAACAATAGTTACACAAACATTTCCCAGCTGTTCTTAAGTAAATCTAATCTCAAAGGTGGCATACAAAGCAAAACACATTCAGGCAAGAACTTCCTTCCTTAAATACCACATAAGTGGCAATCCTACAGCCCAGAAATATATTTTTAGTGATTGTTTTAATTGTTTTTTCTCTTTTGTAGACATTTCCTAATTTCTGATAGTCTACTGATATTCCCAGAGACAAACCCAAACTGGTGAGGCAAGTTCTACATGTTGTTTTGAATAGGTACAATATTTTAAACATGTTTATAGCTTTTTAAACTACTTTGACAATAGAGCATCTCCTACTACAATTACTAGTGTAAAGGTGCTTTGACTGGCATGACTTCTTCTACCCGCCACAGGAATACCTTTCTACTGGTGATGAACATCATCAACTGTACATTGCAAGTAATTAAAGGACTGAGAATACTGTGTTATACTGGTATCACCAGGAGTGCAAGTATTTGTGATGCTACATTCTGTAGTACTTTTACCAATTCAAATTGCCATTTTTTTTCCGCTTCCAATCCTGCTGTCCCACCAAGGATGTTCCATGTAAAAACCTGGGTAGTTTCATATGGTCTTCACTTTCACTTTTGAAGGTCACATGAAAGATATTTAAGAGAAAATGAAAGAAGCTCATATGAAAGTTATGCAAGACATGACCAAATATTTATCAAGCATGAGTCAACAGTGAAAGTGAGTATAGTTTATTAGCTCTACCTTTTTAAAAAAATTTGTAATTTTATTTTATTTATGTTTCATTTCACAGTGAAACCTACTATACAGCCTAAGCCGGGGGGGGATCAAAACACCTTGTTTTGCCTTCACAGGTAGTTTTCTCCCCTCTAAAAAGAAACTGCACAATTAGATTCTTCATAAGACTGCCACATGGCATAGCACTGTTTTTGGACAGGTTTTCCAAAGACTTGTAAATAAGATTTTATTAAGTAGCAAAATTAACAAATATGGAAGCATTTTTAGGTTTTATATTTCAAAGATACAAGACATCATTCTTTAGGCAGGTGTGCCTTCCCAGGCAGCTGCTAAAGATTAGTAAATTACAAGATGAGGCTTTTTTTCTTTTTTCTTAAATATGGCTAAAGAATAAAATCTTTAGTCTGGCAAGTTGGAGTCAAACTGCCACAATGAACACCTGTTGAGAAAGCCCATTATTTGAAGCTGGGGGTTCTGGGTGAAAAGATCACTCTGAATTAATTTTGATTGCTTCACAAAACTCCGCATAACAAATGGTCTCTGACAGGGGTATCAGGGGACTTCCATTTGAAGGAAAGAAAAAAAAAAGATTTTGTTTCTAGAAAGGTAATATAATCTCTGTAGTGACAATAAGACACACCAGAGGCTGCACTTGCCTGAATGTCTCTTCTGAAACAGATTGTATGTGCTTAGGTTACCAGGTATTATGTTTGGGGAGGGGAAAAAGAAACAGCTGATATCAAAATCTTATCTAAAAGCCTAGCTAAAAAGAATATAGTCAGATATTCATGAATCCTGAATTGTTAAGGCAGGTATTTGCTCACAAGTTTATTCACAGGTACATTACTGTGTGTTTTGAATTGCTACATACATTGCCAAAATGGAAAAGGAGGAAAAGAGAATATATCAAACCAAAGCTTTTCAGTTAACTAAAGAAACCAGCAGCTTTCTTGTATGTGTTAATTCTAATAAAATATTCTTCCTTACTGGTATAAAGGCTATTGAATATTAAAGAGTTTATACATCTCTAACAAGAAAGTCTCCATCTGAAATATACAAGTGCTACCTGTCTATTACCCCCTGATTAAATCTGAGGCCAAGCTTACCATCTCTTTGTGCAAATGAAAAGTGTAATATTCCACCAACTACTCTGCATAACCTCTTTACTTCAGAGTTTCCTGTAAAACAATTTCCAGTTCATCCAGACCTTATTTTTAGAATGAAAAGAATCACTAGAAAACATCACTGTGCTTTTAGCTAATAATCATGACCCAGTTGACTTTATGCTTCATTTGTCAATTCTTAGCTATTAATACTACATGAATTATGACTTTCATGAGTCCTTCAAAATTAACTTTTAAAGCTATATAGTTATATATACACACATATAGTAAGAGGGGAAAAACAGCTTTTATCAAGAGTTCCCTTTTTATGTATGATTCTGTTTTTAAGGCAACCTCAAATGTATCATCATCTGGGTATTTCCATGGCACCTACACAAAAGTTTTGATGTGTTTAGATTCATATGGGTTCCAGGGGCCTGTGTCTGCACAGAGCAAAATCATTAGAGCAGGTCTCTCCATAATAAAGTCAGGATAGGGCCAAATATTTTGTTGAATAGAGACAACTGAAAAGCTCAAGATAAATCAGATCCTGTCTCTGTTCATTTCTGCTCTAGATAGAAACTTCTCTAATATTAGAGCATCTTCTCAACTTTTGCACTAGCTCTGTGCTACTGGCACTACAGGGCACAGGACAGCCACATGAACAAAGAAATACTGAGTGTCTTTTACTTGCTTCTAGAAACCAGTCCGGTGCTGTGACAATCTCATATCAGAAATGTCAAACGTGATCTTCAAGCAGCGATGTTTCACTATTGTAAATAAAGTGGATAAACTGGCCAGTTTAGAAAAGAAAATAAACTATGAATTGTGCAAATCAGAAACATGTTAGCTCTTTCGTACCTGCATGTGCCTTCAATGAGAATGTCCTACAGCCATTACATGCAGCCCCTATCCTCCCAGCACCATCCTAAAGATGGACAAACAAGGGAGGAGCTGACTGCAAAGACAGTGCCTAGTATAAATGAGTTTCATTTGGGGCAATTTAAGAGTCTTTTTCAGCAGCTTTTTTCAAGCCTCAGATATCCTGAATACCTATTAAAAATATCAGATGCATCTCTTCAAGCAATATGTTCATTCCCTTTCTAATTCCAGCACCTTCCCAAGCTTTATCAACCATCTAATATAAAATGCGAAACATTGGATCAAAAATAGTCAGAAAAATATTCCAGAGTTTTTTAGTTCTTTTAAGATAATGCTCCTACGATTCTATTATTTGAACACAATTCAAGAAGCAGAACACAAAGATTTGACTAGAAAAAATATGAGCAGTAGGAAATATGTAACTATCTTTTTTTTCTTTCATATGACTTCAAAATAAACTACAAATATCTCCCAAGTTTAAAAGTTCTTCCTTAAGTTAATAAAATCTGTCACTTTCCATAATGGTTGATTTGAAGAAAGTCCACAGGTGCAGTATTCTGTTGTTCACAGCTTGCTAAGTCAGGGCTTATAATAAAAAGCCCTCTGTGTTATGGTCCTCCTTCCCCATCAATTCACATCAAGTATTATTAGAATCATCTGCCACCTCAGTGGTGCTTCCTCTGTGCTCAAACTGCAGAAGCAACAATGACATTTTACTTCTCTGCAGGTGCTGCTGTGTGTGGTCATGAACACAGAAGTGTGGCCTGCTATTGTTCTCCAATAGCACTTTGATCTCAAATACAAAAAGCTGCATAGCTGGGTGCCCTCTTCATTCTTATACTGGTTTATATGGCTAAGAGATAGAAGAGGTGACAGGAGACAGGGAATCCATAATATTTATTTCAACAACTGCCTCAAATCTTTTTAAAGATCATAAGAACATGCCTCATTAAATTACAACAGCCCTGAAATTGTGTTATAAACCACAAAACAAAAATCAATACTTCTGCTGGAAAGGAGGTAATGAAATGTATTGAGTTGACTGAAAAGTGGTTTGTATGAATCATAATATTATTATGTGCACATCACTTCTACTCCCAATATTTAAAGTTAACAAACTAGGGAATTCTTTCTTCCCCATCAGTTAAACAGGTGCTACAAGGTGGTATTTATCAAAACTATTTTCCAAAGTCAATCCTTCTGCTATAAATAATGTGGGGATACAAGAGGCTTAGTAAAAGGAGACCAATTCAACAAATACTTGCTATTTGAGCTTCAGCTGTTGTATTATTTCACAGCCTAATCAATACCCTACTCCGTAACAGCAAAGGAAAAAGCCACATCACCCTGATGAGTCACCACAGGTTTATTACCAGACTAGAAGCACGTAACATTTCTCATTTTAGTAAAGACTAATTTTGATAGCAGCATTTGACCACTATTACATACTTTTAACTCTCCATCTAACATCTTTTGCAATGACTTGTCCTGCTATTCAGCTGCATTACGTAAATGCTTCCAGAATTAACACTCTCTCTGCTGCACGTAATCCTCTGGAATATTATTTAGAATTGTTTTTCATTTACTTTAAATTTGGGTTATTGCTCTCCAGGTAAATCCAGAAAAATTTGTTGTTTAAAAATGTTTTAGCAAAGGCAGGTGGCAATAATAGCATTAGAAAACAATCGTTGGACAGTGAGAGATGAAGGAAAGGGAAGGAAGCATTGATGAAAGGGCTTAAATTCTTTGGTTCTCCCAGATGGAAATGAACCATATTGCAAATTCGTATCAAACAAAAGCCAAGAAAAATATACCTCCCTCCTCTCACATCACCTCACATACACATACAAACAAAAGTTTTGTTATTGATTTCCTTCTCAAGGAAAATCAACCATAAACACCTAGAAACACTAACGAACAGAAGACAGACAACATTGAATGGTGAGTAATTGAGATTCCAGTAAAGGCTCAGCAGTTACTTGCAGTCATCACACTCTCACCCACAGAAATAAAAGACAACCCTAAATCTACTCAACCTACCCAGCCCTTCCAATCCATTTTTGTAGTTTTATCAGAAGGTAGAAAAAAAAAACTTCACATACTGAAATTCATCCATTCCTACAGTGAAATTTAATAGCTTTTCTAAAAGGACAGTGCTATACCCAAGTCATCTGAGAAGAAATAAAGAAAACCAAAAGGCAACTGATGGAGGGAATTAAGACGAGTTTTTAAGACTTGCTCAGAGCACTTGGATTACTGTTTCCCCTGAAACTAGGTAGCATTAAACAGTGCCCAGGCTACACCCTTGGAAAAAAGGAACACAGAGGGTAACTTGAGACCTTTATACCTCTGATTTGCTGAAGAGAGACTAGATGAGATCAACCCTTGAATTAGGATAAAATCATCCAAGAAATCTCAATAATTTCCACTGCTGTAGACAAAAACTTCTCTGTGTAGCACTTCTTATACTATGAATTTTGACAAAGTAGATAGAGCCATTTTGCCGGACTTCAGCCATTCCAGAGTCTCCTGTACTGGAGACCCATTCCAATAGATATTTGTGTGTCTCATCATCTTTAGGTTACTACAGCAACACTGGAAAAAAAAAAAAAAAAAAAAAAGGATCTCCAATGATCAACAGCAATCAAAAGCTTAGTTTTACACTTGAACAGAAAAATCTCACCTCCCACCCTACTAATCCCTGCTGGATGCTGGTTCTTCAGGAACTCTGAGGAAATGCCATGCTGTAAACAAACATCTCGACTTCCCCTAGCATGCCTGATGGATTGGCCACTCCAAACCCAGCAGGGATCCTTTCCAAATAATGCTTTGATTACTTAAAAGGAGAGAGAAAAAAAGCTATTAGCTAAGAGCTGCTAGCTGATACTTAATCTTGAATTTATTTTTACTTTATTGTTTTCTGTAAATACTCATGTCTTTCACCAGTTCTACTTCTGTTAGGACCTCTTCCATCAATCATTATTACACAGAACCTTATCCCCCCCCCCTCCAGAGAGGGCAAAGGCGCACACGCAGGTGAGGAAGGGAGCATGCACACACAAGGAAGGGGAGACAATTGTTCTGAAAAGAGACACTATCACTTCACCATAGGATTCTCTGCTACTTCAGAGCCTTCTATAATCAGTAATGATAGAAAAACTTTGCTTATGGTCAGATCACCTCAAAAATTGATTTGGACATGCATCAGCCCAGAGTAGCATATGAAAGGCAAAGAACCTACTGGATGGAGTTCCCTACAGTCACATTCCTACGTCAGCTACATGTGCCTGACTACATCACAGCTCTGAGTCTATCAGCACATTGCTCCCCATACACATAAAAAGCCTGCTTCAACAACAAACTAATTACTCTGCTGTTACTTTTTTTTTTTTTTTTTTTTGTAGAACTGCTAGCAAGAAGAGGGCAAGCAGTAGGATGATCTCAGTATGTTAGTCTTGCATGTCAGCTTGTAACTGTCCACTCTCATGGGATCTGGGCCATCCCTTTCCAAAGAATACTATTGATTTTAGGTGACTGTGTGTAAACACTTTTTAAAAGCCCGCTTTTCAGATGGAATAGGCTCAGCACTTTCTAAAAATCACAACTCCTTAGGATGTTTTAAATTGCACATTATACAAATTGAGTTAGCAAAATAAGGAAGGATCGATTGAGCTTCAAATTTAGGTGAAGTGGGGAGGGGGAAGGTTCCTTTGTTTTGGTTTTCTTTTTTTTTTTTTTTTGATGCCCAGATTTTTGATTTCCTTCTGCTCTTATTCTTATTACTCTTGCCGATATCCAGTTTTCAGATAGAAAGAAAATACTTTGAGATGAGTAGTTTATAAAATCAGGACTTTGGGCTTTAGTTGACAGTTACTTCAGACTCCCAGTGATATGATACCCATTCTGTTTTGTTCCTCTGATATTCAGGAAGGGGAAAAAATATAAACATACACATAATTTGATGACTTATATCACACATGACCAAAGTTTCAAAACGTGGGAGTCATCCTTTCAAAAGCAAAGCTTGTCACTGCCACTTTAAAGGCTAGAACAAGGCAATTGGTCCAGCAGAATAGACAAAGTCCTTCATAGGATCTGGAATAGTTACCTTTCTTTTTCTACATTCCTACTGCTCAATAGTAGAGAAGGCCATATAAATAAAATTCAGTTTTGAGAAATGGCTGCACAACTGTGCTTGTACCATTTCTTCATAGTGAAAAAGGTATGCATACTCTGGGAAAAAAACAGTATTGGGCAATATGTCAGAGACTTTCACCACCAACAGATCAATTGCACAGAACCCCAATTTGCACACCCCACTTCAATGTGCTCTTTAGTAAATCACAGTGGCACTAGCCCCTTCACATCTTTCTTCCTTCTCTCGCATGCTACTCTCAAACCAACCAGGGAGACACTGAAGCCACAGGTCTGACCCTAAACTGTCATACTCTATAGTATCCAGCATTTTTACCAAGATTAAACACAACTTTTCCAATTCCATATACTTTATTTTACTGTTTTGTTCATAAGATGATACATACTTAGGAAATAAAGAAAGTGTAACATCTGAAACCCAGGTTGAAATTTACTGGTGATAAAGATGATTGCAGACAAATGCTTATAGTCAATTGCCAATTTCAAAGTAGCAAAAGCAATTAATATTTCCTGTACTGTGCCTGATAAAGGGACATTTTATCTTCATGGAAAATTTTCTATCAGATTGTGGCTATATCCAACAGTTCAGTACGAAATACTTCTTGAACCTTTTTGCAAAGCTTGATGATTAATTTGTTCTTACAAATACAGTAAAAACATAAGCATGTATAAAATGTTAACTTCTAAACCTCATAACAAGTGAGAAATGTTACACTGAGGTACTAGTAAAGCACTGTCAAGTATTCTGGTAGAAGCTAAAATTCAAAACACCTGTTTTTTAAACAGAAATTTTATAACATTTATGTTCTGAAAGAGTAGCCATGTATGGTATAAATACATTGTAAAAAGACTAAAAGACTAATCTGAACAGTTTCCTATCTAAATATCCAAAGATGACAAAAATTAAAGATAAGGAAGTAATGTTCGATCCATTTTACAGAGAGTATCAAGAAATTAGATCAAGTTGCCCAAAGTCTCATATCCCCAGGGCCATGGATGAAACTCACATTTCCTAAATCAGGCCCTTATGCTTTAAGAACTGCAAGAGAAACCTTTACATGAGCCTTCAACATTCCAAGCCACAGACACACACAGTTAAAATGTAATAAACTAAGTTCAACAACATTTGCAATACAAAAATGTGTGCATCAAGCATGTATCAGTAGGTAGAGAGAGAAAAAGAAAGATTTGAACACACACTACCAATGCAGGAATTAAATTTCAATATTGCCATCAACTTTTCATTTTCACTAATGGCTTTTAGGAAAGCTGGATATTTTTCCTCAGTCCATTTCACCTTTTCCCTCCATTTGACAAATATTGATTTTCATTTCCTCCAAGTTTAAGTGCTTTGGATGCTATTGTGACTGTTTCGTTTACTTTTTTGTTTGTGTCTCAGCTTTATTGAGGATGCCAGCATGAATGCATACAGCTTTGGAAAGACGGAATTGGCTTAATAACTTCTTCAAATTCAGGAGAGAACACAGGAGCACAGGTCAAGCAAAGTGACTCTAGGATAGCATCTAATATCAGTAAGACTGCTGCAGAAACAGCCTTGTTGTTTTAGCTGTTACTGCTATGCTGTGCCAAAGCAGGACAACTTATGGAATGTTCTTCCCCCATTTCAGTGCACAGTTAGACATACTATCTTAAAGGCCTTAAGAAACCTCAAAAGCTAAGCCATTTTGAAAGCAGATGGCCCTCTCTGAGGCTTGAATTAGAAGGCAACATCTCATGAAATTCTGGCACGAATAAGTTACAGCTTTATTAGTCATTTTCTGCCTGATTCACAGATACATAGGCTCTACCTCTAGCTTCATAAGATCTTTTCCTTGAGGTCTGTAAATGTTTGGTACATTTTCTTAAGGTCTGTCTGTAAACCTGTTTGGTACATTTTTGACACCTTGTATCTTAAGGTCTTACTCATCATGTGAGAAATCACTCTGACTTGGCAGTGATATGAATAAATTATGCGTATGTGATCTGTTTCATCCATTCAGATAGAGAGGAAGAAGAAAAATACTGCAGAGAAATAAACATTTGGACTGAAAAGACAGAAATATCCCAGATTGCCATAGCCACTTTTAAAGAAATTGTCCATGCATAGCCTCAAACACTCATGAATGTTAGAAGCCAAGGCAAGTTAAGCAGAGGGCTAAGTGCATCAGCACCAGAGGTCTATGCTGATATTAAAGGATTCCCATTAACTAGCCATCTAACCAGCACAAAACATCCCCATTCTCACCAGCAACTCTGACAACTTGCCACGAGGATTTTAAAATGTCAATTAATATATTAACTAATACTCCCCTTTCACTAGGAATTAAAAAAAAATAGTGAAGCTAGTTTTTTTTTTGTTTTGTTTTTTTTTTGTTTTTTTTTGTTTTTTTTTTTTTTTTGTTGTTTTTTTTTGTATGCAGAGTAACTAAGAGGCTAATTGTCTTAAATACTAAGTGTGTGTTCATATGAGTTCCTATCTTTCTGCAGGCTGGAAGATTCAGAGAATAGTAAATTTTATCCAGAAAAACAGAACAGATTTCAAAGTAGGTTTGTAGATGCATCTAGTTGTCTAGGCTGAATACTATTAGTTAATATATTAATTGACATTTTAAAATCCTGTTGCAAAGAAAGTAATTCAGAATTATTCAACTCTAAAGATGGCTCATTTTCAAAACAGGCACTGCTTTGAAGCAAAAATCTTAGCATTATTCATCTGACAGTCTCACTTGCTTAGCTTTGAAACTATTTTCATGGGAAGGAAATGGAAAAGAGGCAGAAAGTGGTGGCCAGCAGGGTTAAATTCATGATACTATGCTAGACCACTCCACTTCTTTCTTTCCCAAATACTGCTTGTGTCACAACACCTGATGCCAGGATCCTAGGGGTAGCTGCAGGGCTTCTGCTAGACCCACCTGACAGCATGATACTGCATTTTTAAGATCTCTAAGTAATGAAAATAGACCTTTGCACTTCAGCACTGCCCTACTTGAGAGAGCTGTCTGCAGAGATACGTGCATGCCTGGTGACACGGAGATATTTTTTACTTCTGAAATGAAATGACACCAAAAGTTCCAGGGCTGATCATTCCAGTAAGAACTGTCTTTACTAGCACTGGTGATCAAGTTTAACACAGGCATGAACATGCTTTTGATCCCCCTTTAACCTGATTTAAACCACTTCCAAAAGTGAGGATAACTTCCAAAAGCTAGGAAGAGTCTGCAATTTGAGTTGGATGAGTTAACTGTTATAAAAAGGGAGATGCGACTGCTTTCTTACTTTGAAGCTCTCCAGTGGGTACTGTTATACATATACCATACAATCAGTCAGCTGCATGCAAGTAACTGTCCTCAGCCAGGATGCAGAGCACTGCAGAATACGTCTTCAGTCCTTGAGTGCGCATTATTCACTGCCACTCTCCCTCAGCACTAGAAGGACTCAAGCATTAAAGATTTCTTTCCCCCTCTCCCATTCTCACTCATTGGTCCTCTTCCCTTGTCCCTGAGGGATTTTTGCCTTTTGAGAAAAGACACTTAGACTGTAGATTCAGAAATGTGTGTTGAAAGACAAGAGAGGATAAACTGGAAACAAGGGACAGTCATGGTAGGACAAATCTATTATATATATTGAGCCTGAGACCTATATCTCACTTACCTGGAAAAAATTCCAGTCACTGCATGTGTTTCAGGGATTCCCAGTTTCCAAGGTCTGTGGAACAAGGAGATCTTCCCAAGAAGAAATCACTGTGTACTTGCCATCTTCCCCAAGCACCTGCTAGGCTACTGTCAGTGGGTGACAGAGGGATTAGCTTGAGGTAATTGTTCCGATATTAACTACAACCTGGATGTAAGAGACAGAAATAACAGATTCAGAAAACTGAACATAAATGTACCTATCAGGAATTCCATTCTCAGCAAAAGTTGCATATTCTTTCCAACTTTTCCCTTCTTTCCTATATTTCCAAGCCTTTATTTCTCCAAAATTTTGTCTAGAGTACAACTGACTGTACTGTATGTGAAACCTCTAAGACATCATATTTCAGCTCAACAACTAAGAGACACATTGATTCTGGCTTGTATGAGTAACTGTATGCACTTATTTCCAAAACATTATTTTAACTTCTGCCAGTTCATATTCACAAGAAGAAAAAGCAGAGGTAAAGTCTCATATTTTGATTAAAAAACAACAACAAGAAACCCTAGAGAAGTACTGATGGCTGTAGCCAGGAGACAGCAAAGAAGTGTCACCCTACAAAAATACACCCTCTGTTGTCAAGTAAAACCAGCCTCCATCAAAGGTGAAACAAGGTAACTTGCGACTTCAGAATCCTCCAGAGCAGGAATCTGCCCCCCCCCCCAAAAAAAAAAAAGGTCAAATCAAACAATGCTGCATTTCGGTGGGGAGAAAATATTTTTTCTAAAGGAGCATTTGGGACAAGGAGGCCTTTCAACTTGTCCCTAAAAGCTACATAGTCCCTAAAAGAAACCACAGCCCAGCAAGCGAAGCAACACTGAAATCCATGCAACTATTTTCCGAGCAAAAGTCTTGGGATTTTGCTGTCATCATCAGCACAATAAGCCCACAGTTTGCTACTCCCGTTATCCTCTCACCCCTGCCTCTGCGATAGAGGAACCTTATCCCTGCCCATCCCAAGTGCAGCTCTACCTTTTCTCTCTATCCACCCGGCTGTGACCCCAGGCCTTTTCGATCAGCTTTCCACCCCTTTGTCGGTCTTTTATTGTGCCTCCTCCGCTGCATCTCCGCGATTTGCCCCGTGAAAGTGAAGCGACCACCCGCCGGCCTACCGCGGGCACTCCGCGAGCAGACGGCGCGCCTCCGCTGCTCTCCCAGCCGCCGCTCATGCTCGCCTCCTCCCCTGCCCGCGGCACCTGCGCTGAAGGAGGAGTCTCCCCGCGGGGCTCGAGGAAATCCCCAAATCACTAGAGCTCACTGGAGGGCTTGGCGGGAGCCCCGCGGCTCACCCAACGGGCACCGGGCCGCGGCCGGGCGCCTCGGCGCCTCCCCCCCAACCCGGCAAGTTTCACACGCTCTCAGCCTATTTTCTAAACAAATGACGTCTTCTTCTAGGTGAAGAAAATTACTTGAATTGATTAAACGAATTCACTGAACGATCGTTGGCGTTAAAAAGAGGGAAAAATGTATTTTACTTTAAAGGATCATAAAATTGCAATGGGAGGGAAGGAGTAGGGGAGGAAAACTTTGTTGCTAATGAGAAAAATGCGGCCGCGCAAACAAAACCATAAAGGAAAAAAAAAACTATTATTGAATAAGGATTAATTCAGTGCCTGAGAATAGGAAATCCTGCGCTGGGTAATTGCGGCGAGGCAGCGCGGCGCCCAGCTGCGAGGCGACGCGGGCACCTTTGTGCACTTGCCATGAGACAGCCCTGGGGAGAGGTAACTTCTCCCGGTCCCCACGGGCCGGTGTCAAGTAACGGGGAATTTAACAATCTGCATTTCCAGAGCGAATTATTTCACGGCCGCTCCCCGCCAGGAGCCCGCGGGCTGAGGCGGGCCGGGCGCTCCGCCCGACGGGGCGGGACGAGGCGGCGAGCCCCGGGCCGGCTCTGCCCCACGCCCGCGGGGCGGACGGCCGCTCCGCCCGGGGAGCCAGCGGGAGGGAAGGAGTGAAGAGCCCCTGCGCAGCGCAGGGAGGACGGCTGCGAGCCCGGCCCGGCTCCGGGCACCCTCCCCCAAACCTGGCGGGGCGGGACTCAGGGGCCTGCCTCCCTGCACCCACCTTCGCGGACGGCGCAGAGAGGAAGCAGGAACGGCAACCGCGGAGCAAGGCAGCGCGCGGGGCTTATCAGGGGAAACCGCCCTGCGCCCAGCTGCCCTCAATCACTGGCCATCAGGCGGCTGGGGGGGGGGGGGGGGGGGAACCGGGAGTCCCGGAGCACTAGCCCCGCTGCCCCAGGGGAGCTCCCCCCCCTTAAGGCAGGAGAAGGCGGGGGGAGGCAGGGGTCCGCCGCCCCCCGGCCCGACCGTGTGCGGGGAGGCGGTGCGCTGCCTCCGCGGCCGCAGGTCCCACACCGCCGGGAGGGGGAGGGGGGGGTGGGTACCTCAGCCGCCCCCAACGGCCGCCCCCAACGGCCGCCCCCAACGGCCGCCCGGCGGGCGCGAGCCACCCCGCGGAGGGGGAGGGGCGGGGCGCTCCGGGACAGCGCGGAGCATGGCAGCAGGGAAAACGGGGGAAAAAAACCCTTAGAAGTGGTTAAAAAAAAAAGGGGGGGGGGGGAGAAAAGGCATTTTCGCTGGCACGCTGGAGAACGCAGGCTGCATACGTACGGGGGTGCCGCGTCCTCGAGCCCCGCCGCGTAACGTGCGAGTGGATTTAGGTCATTTCGCGGAACTCCTCCAGCGACCTAAAGGAAACGCTGGCGTCTGCTAAACCTTCCCTGCTTCTCCGTGGCACAACACTGAACTTAGGCTAAAAGGAGAATTAGTATTTCGTTGGTAAAATCATTAAAGTCTGTTTAATTCACCTTTTTTTTTTTTTCCTGGAGACCAAAAGGTGAGTCAAAGTTCTTAAATATTCACATTGACAAGCCAGCTGGCTCTAGTGTACAACTTACATATTAACAAAAATGCATATCATGAACCAGATGAATCATCACATTTGAACAGGAAAAAAGATCTAAGGATATGAAGACCAAGAGGTATTAAGACTACAGCGTTTATACTTTACTATGGATTCATAATCATATTAAGGACAAGAGGTATAATTCCTCAAGAAAAGGATTCCTCATCCCAGCTGTTCAGTATTAAATATTCCATTATCCCCAATTTATAACTTGAGATACTAGGGCAGAAGAGCAGAGAGGCTATTTCTTGTTTAAAAAGGCAAGCAACACCCTCCCTCCCCCAACTGATGCTAAAGAAAATCCCATAAATCAAAATACCTGGATTTTGGAATTGTAAAAAAATATATATGCAATGAACATAAAACTGATCATTTGTGGGTTTTCTGAAGCGTTCATAATTTAAAGGCAGCCAAGCTGATTTATTTTTTCATAAATCATAATAATGTAAGGAGATAAAATTCTACTGGTTGAAAATATTAGGCTGAATTTTGTGTCCCCAAACTGCCATTGAGGTTAATGATCACTGCAGGTGCATAAGGGAAGCCAGATCATGTGCAAGGCCAAAGCGACTTTTTTTTTTTTTTTTTTTTTTTTTTTTTTTTTTTTTTACAATCAAGTTATAAACTCCATATAACATATGGAGGCTTGCAAGTGGACATCTTAACACAGATATAGCAGCGTAAGCATGCCACAAACATACAATCTCATAGAATAAAATTAATATAAAATATAAAACATTTGAACCAAATCAAGCCTTAAATCTGATATATTATTTCCTTCAAAGGAAACTTACCCAGGCTCAATAAGGTCTTTGCTAGCAGCATTTTTTTTATATATAAAGAAATGAAAAATGCCAAAATATCTACAACTTTATGAGGAGTAGTTGAATAGTTAAGAAGAAAGTTCCCATTGTTAAGGGGTAGGAAAAATATACTAGCAATTAATATGCAATACATATATGTATACCCATACATACAAATATAAACACGCACGTACAACCTGGACAGTTCATGTTAACCAAGGGAAAGGTTAAATAATACATTCAAAGGCATTACTAAATACAGGTACACTTTAAAAACACAGAGACAGCAAATTTTATCTGTTGCAAAAATGTATTTGATTACTCGAGTAAAATTACAGTATCTCTGCTGTTAGTAAGTATTAAATGTTAAAGAAACTGGACCTCTTTTCCTTTCAACTTTCCGAGAAAGTGCATGTAACAGTCCAAGCTTCCCCCTGCCCACCCCCCATACCTAATACAAAATAAACAAACACTATACTTGTTCCCTTGGTCAAGGAGTAGGGCTTGGTCTTGTAAGGAACGTATGTACATTTTAATGAACGTCTTATTGTAATATACAGGAGCATCTACAGTTGTCCACGGAAGTTGTTCAAGATGCTATACTTAGCAGCATTGTGAAAGTCCAGCACATTTTCTATAATGAATATACCTACAAGGCAAAATGTTACGTCTCAGTTTCAACTACCAAAACAACACTTCAGTATCTCCTCTAATAATCTGCGTGCTTATTACTGTACAGAAACGTATTAACATTTAAGACGACTCAAGTAAAAAGCACAATACAAATAACAGTTCAAAACGGAAAATGTTAAACCTACAAAAATTAAAGCAGTTTTAATTTTATAATAAAAATCAAAAACTGAGCTGTGTAAAGGACCCACACTGTTCAGTCTATATTCTTTCAGTCCTTCTCTTAATTCTGTTTGGAAAAATTAAACAATGTGTTCGCTGATAAAATTTCCAGCAGGATCAAAGTGTACATTTATATACAGATTTTTATTAGAGATCTAATGCATGACTGAGGCATTGCATCAATACCAGAGTTCATGTTAAACTGGATATAGAAAATAAGTTAATGCCAGAATAAGATCACCTAGCAGAACAGACTTGCAACTGCCATAAATGTTACAGCAAGTTTACAGCACTCTAGTCGATTAGTATTTAGTTCAAAATACAGGAGACCAAAGTTAATGCTTGCATTTGTTTGCAAAGCAAGGTTATATCACTAATAAATAAGCTCTCTTAGAACTCTAGAAGTAGAACATGGTACAAAAGAAAGTCTTGGTAATGTTGTAGCTTGCGGTTTGAAAAAAGCAACCCTAGGTTGCACTATTTGCAGGAATGTTATTTATGGAGTTTTTTCTAATTTGTTACAATTTCTTTGTTGTCTTCCACAAAACGCGTGAATCGGAAGTTTGTCCCATTTTCACTGCTTGCCATTTTCTCCAGACCAGCTAGAGGTGCATTGGGTTCTGAATTTGGGAGCTTCTCCAGGCTTCCCGTCAAGCCGCTGATGGGTGAGCTGCCGCCGTTGCCCAGCCCCCCTGGCGCTGGCGGGATGCCCCCGTTCTGGATGACGGAGATCTCATTGGTCTTCATGGCTAAGCCATTGGACAGCGCCGCCGCGTACTGGTTCCAGAAGCTGGAGGGGTCTCCACTCCCCGACCGCGCAGCCAAATCCTTCTGAAACATTTCTGGGAACTTTACAGGATTTCCTCCTAGAAATGTCATGGGGCCATCTACAGAAAGTCGTCTGCCTCGTCTCGCAGGAGTACTGTTCCACATGTGAGTGCCCATGTGAACCTGAAGAGAAAGGAAGGAAGGAAGAAACAAACAGAAAACTGTTGTTAGTAGCGGATTTCAAACTTATTTTGACCACAGAGGAAAGAGAGTGGTCCACAAACACGTCCAGGCTTGTTACGTACTGAATGGCACTAAAGGTAAAGGATGCGATACTCCATTTCCCATCTGGTTTAGTAAATAAGCTGCTTCTAGATCAGCCTATCACCAATACCCAGAATACCCCATCTTCCTCCTGAACAATACATTGCTTGTTACTCTTTTTTTATTACGTGTATTTAGTTTATAATGACCTGATGTTATTCAGTCAATTGCAGATAGCTGCTTTCAGGGCTAGAATTGCTATGTCCACTTTCATTGCAATGGTAAGTATTGTATTTGACACCCTTTACCCTATAAATGTCCTTTTCAGACAGGCAGAAAGTATCCTTTACTGATTGCTCATCGGAGAGCCTCATGTATAGACAGAACAGCCTGAAAGTAATTATTCATCTCACATTACTGGCAGCAACCTCTAGAGAAATACTCTGTCAACAGAAAAATGTACACACTAAAGTGCTCAACTGGTGTTCTAAAATGTAAGTATATTTGCTTTTTCAAACACGTATCAGTAGGAAATGTTAGTTATATAATCAATTAAAGCAATGCCCATTAGTTCCAGAATTATGTTAATAGTTTTTTTTAAATAGTCATCATTTTACATGATAGTTATGAAAAACAGCACATTCAAGAGCCTTTCACTTCTTAAAAAGGTGAAAGGCTTTTCGCATTACTAAATGCGTTTCTCTATGAATTAATACTTCTTACCAACATTGAGCTATTCAATTTCATACTCTACATAGATGTTCTTTGCTTGTAGGTGAATTTTAATCAAGCATCAAAACCACCTCACCCTTCAGACCTGCTCCAAGCACAAGCACTCATCAGCAAGAGCCGATCTAGTACTACCAAAGGTGACTGAAAAAAAAAATTGTACCAGATAACCATAAACCAAGGTAGCACTGCTACCATTAGCAGGTGTGGGAAAAAAAAAGACACAACAAACAAACAAAAAACCATAGCCCCTTCCCCCCTGCAACAAGTCAAAAGTGAAACTTAAGAACAGCAAGAAGGGAAAGTACCTTCAGATTGCCTTTTGTTGTGAATGCTCTTCCACATATAGTGCAGGCAAAGGGTTTCTCACCAGTGTGTGTCCTCTCGTGGATCTGCAGAGCACTGGAGGAGGAAAATGTTTTCCCACACGTGTTGCAGTAGTGCTGTTTGGGGGTTCTTCGGGGGAGAGCGGGGAGCAGGACAGGTGATGTGGCGGAGGAGGGCAGTGACCCCGAAGCAACCAGACTGGAGGGTGTTTCTTTGCTATCCTGAGGAGAGCCATGCACAAAGCCATTAACCTCCGTCTTTACGAGTGATGACAGTGAACTAGCAGGCATAACCGAAGAGTTCTGATTAGGACCAATACTGGAACTGGGCTCAAAAAGTTGTGATGGTAGATCTCGCATTTGATGTGTCAACATATGCTGCTTCAAATTACCCTTTGTGGAAAAGCCACGATTGCAAACTGTGCAAATAAATGGTCTCTCTTTGGTATGACTTCTGTAATGAATGTCCAAGGCACTCTGACAAGCAAATGTTTTGCCACAAATGTCACATGCGGTGTTTTTAAATTTACCTCTATCTCTGAAAGGAAAGAGCATACTCAAAGACTCTTCTTTAATCATTTTATCAGTGTTACTAGACGTCAAGTCCAAAGCACCACTGTTAGCAGGGGTTGGAGACAAACCGTTGGCAAACTCACTTGGTAAAGCTCTTACTTGTTTCTCTTCGATACCTGGTGACTTGTGGTAATCATTAGTGCTGTTAGATGGGGACAAGGCCTGCATGGAAGAGGTAGACTCTGAGACAGCAGGACTTCCAGCACTTTGGCTCTCCATATCACCACCAACAGACGAAGAATCGTTAGTCAAAACGTCCCCTTCCACTGACCCATTTTCAACTGACTTCAAGCTTGCCTGAAGTTGTTCAGCAAGTCCTGCATTGATCATCTTCATCTGATTTTCCAAAGCAGCAATACTTGACATTTCCAGGGGTAGCGGAGAAGACGACAAACTGTCTTGTGAAGCATCTGCAGATTTAGGAGTATCTGGCACACTGCTGTCAGGACAGTCTTCCATGTTCTCATCTGAGAAGTTGTCTATATCATCAAAATTCTTTTCATCAAAAGATCCTGTATCTGATTCCATTGACTCTGGATAGTTTTCCGTGACTGGGGTGTTGGGTATCTGCCCTCCCATGTGCATTCGGATATGCTGCTGAAGCACAACAGCATTGGTGAATTTTTTCTGGCAGATCGGGCATGAGTGTTGTACTCTCAGCGGGGGCATGGCACGGTGGACACTATAATGAGTCTTTAAGTTGCCTTTAGTAGTGAAAGCACGACCACAGATTTTACATTTAAATGGTCTTTCACCGGTGTGCGTGCGATAATGCATTTTCAGTGCGCTCTGGCAACTGAGGACTCGATGGCAAATGATACACTCATTAGGATCAGTTGCCTTTTTGTCAATGTTTTCTACCAGTTGCTGCAATTTTGATGTTTCAGATGCTGGCGTTGAATCCAATAATCCTCCAAATGGAAACTTTGCCTTAAATTGCTCTGACATTAGCGGCATCAGTGGATTTGTAAAAGCAACAATGCTGCTGGAGCCCGAGTCTGCTGCCGGTGAGCTCACAGAGCTGCTCATGCTAGCGATGGAGTTTGTGTTTTGAGGATTTTCTTCCATTTTGCCATTTGAGGTAGGCAAAACACCAGCCTCTACCTCATCAGAAAGTCCATTGGTAATTTTTGATGTGGGATCAGCTGTTCCCGAGTCACTCTTGACTGAGCACGGAGGGCTAGCTGAAGGTTGGCTAATGGGAATAGGTTGAGGCTCCTCAGTTTTGATGAATGGGGTCAAGCTTGGAATCGTGGGTGGGAGCGGCAGGCCAACAGACGTCGTTAGAGTGGAAAGGACTGGCTTGCTGTCCAGCCAGCTTGTGACAGGTTTCTCTGGTGGTATAGACATCCCATAAGGAATACCTGTGCTCGTAGGAATATTGTCCAAGTGCTCTGGCACCGGGTAGGGATTCATTTGAATATGAGGGTACTTTTCTTTATGACGTTGAAAGTGGACTTTTAAGTTTCCCTTTGTGGAGAACCTGTTTCCACATATGTTGCATTTAAATGGCCTCTCGCCAGTGTGAGAACGTAAATGAATCTGCAAGGCACTGTCACTCCCAAACACTTTAGCACAGAACCTGCATTTATGCTTAAAGAACGCCTCATCTGAATTACTTTTTGCTTCAAAGGCAGTTACATTTGGTGGCTTGCTCTTTCTTTGCTGTGCCAAGGCAGTCAAGGAGTTTAAATCCTCTGCAGGTGTTCCAATATTGGACAAGGGATTGGAGAAAACAGAGTTATTGGGTGTGGGCTGAGGTAGAAGTGGATTAGATGCAGGACTTAATAAACTGCTTATTGCAAAAGCTGGTGAAGATGATGCTGATACTGGTGGGTTGCTGAGCTGTGAGCCACCAATACTTGAAGCCACTTTTTCTGAGGACGGTGTTGTAACTGCTGCTGCCAATATGTTAATATTTGGAGAAGAGCCACTACTGGATGGAATTATAGTGTTGCCAGGGTTGCTCTGAGGTAGCTGTATAGGTGGTAGCTGTTTCACACCACTGATGCTGGCAGATTGACTAGCAAGGCTTTGTGCTAATCCAGCTGCTGCAGCCAGCTGCTGGGATAAATGGGAACTTAATGTGGACAAGGGGTTGGCAGATGTTCGTAAAGTACCTTGAGAAGGGCTAGAAGATGTTGGCATGTCTGTATTTTGGGAAGCCAACAATAATATTTGGTGGCGAATTTGTTCAATCAATTGCAACTGGTGGATCTGCTGCTGCTGTAGAGCCAACAGTTGCTCCATTAGAGCAGGTACAGCAAGCTTATTGTTCGATGCGCCGTTACATCTCGCTTCCTGTGAGAACTGTGCTACTGCCACTTTCGTACTTTGAAGGTTTTCAATTATTACATTGCTATTTATCACTGAAAAGTTGCCTAATGTTGTCAGATCCCCTATGTGAGGTAGAGAGGTTGTTACAGCTGAGGTACCCATTGTGGAGCTGTTACTGCTTGTAATACTATTGTTGACACTCTTGGAACTGCTACTGCTATTGTTAATGCTGGAAGCCTCCACATCCATGGATTCTTCCT